>NC_044034.1:144657441-144957441 GCF_901765095.1 Microcaecilia unicolor | reverse complement strand
GAGGCTGAGAAGGCTAGGGCTTTTCAGCTTGGAGAAGAGACGGCTGAGGGGAGATATGATAGAAGTGTATAAAATAATGAGTGGAATGGATCGGGTGGATGTGAAGCGACTGTTCACGCTATCCAAAAATACTAGGACTAGAGGGCATGAGTTGAAGCTACAGTGTGGTAAATTTAAAACGAATCGGAGAAAATTTTTCTTCACCCAACGTGTAATTAGACTCTGGAATTCGTTGCCAGAGAACGTGGTACGGGCGGTTAGCTTGACGGAGTTTAAAAAGGGGTTAGATAGATTCCTAAAGGACAAGTCCATAGACCGCTATTAAATGGACTTGGAAAAATTCCGCATTTTTAGGTATAACTTGTCTGGAATGTTTTTACGTTTGGGGAGCGTGCCAGGTGCCCTTGACCTGGATTGGCCACTGTCGGTGACAGGATGCTGGGCTAGATGGACCTTTGGTCTTTCCCAGTATGGCACTACTTATGTACTTATGTACTTATGTAGTTACATCACACATGTAAGTGAAGCCATGTAACTTGGCACCATACATTAGATGCACCATATAGAAATGCCTTCCAAGCCATTTTAGCACATAATTACAGAATAGTAGTTAGGTGTATACCTGCCATTTCACCTGCAAATGCACACTTAAGCATGAGGGGGCTCATGTATATGTTTGGGTTGGTTATAACCTGGAGTGAATGGCCCAAACATAAATGCTAGAGATATAGGCACCTAATATTTGTGTCTATACATCTAGAGTGTATTAGTATACATGTGGAGTACCAGCCATAGACCTGGTATAAAAATTAGCACTTAAAAGTAGTTGTGCTGCTGCTATTGACATAAGCTAGTAACACTATAATGGCAATTATGTGCATCACACCAGTTACAGGATAGTCTCACGGCCCACGTAAAGTGAGCACCTACATGTCTAAACATTGAATATGTACGCCCACTTTTCTGCATATATAAATCTATAGGTGCACACATAGGGCTAGATTCTATATATAGCATCTAAAAAATTGATGCCAAAAGTGCTAATCTCTAAGCTGCGCTTAAAGTTAGGTGCAGTCTATACAATAGCACTTACGCCCGGGAGTCACGCCTAACTTTAGGTGTGGCCATTTGCATCAAGTGAAATGTGGTGGAAATGTATCCCCCGTATTCTATAGCAATGCATTTAAATGCTAGGAACGCCCCCATTTTACCCATGACCCTTCTATTTCCATACTCCTTTTCTTTTACTCATGCATAAAATTTAGGCACAGATGCTAAATCTGAATTTATGTGCATAAGTTCCAATTAAATCTAATTAGTGCCAATAACTGCTTGTTAAAATGCCAATTATTGAGACTAATTAGCTCATTATACAATTAAATTGTGCATGTGCAATTTTTGGTGACTTTTATAGAATTAGGAGGATAATTTATAAATTGACAAATTGAAAAGTAGTAATAAGTAGCAAAATGACAAAAAAAAAGTCCCAGTCCGTCTAAAAGGATTTTTATAATTATTATTACAACCCTTGCATTATATAGACTGATGAGAAACATGAGTGATGATTGTAGAATGGACACTCACCTTGGTTAAGAGCCAAAGCAGGTGCATAAACCACCACTCCAGTATACAGAATCTGAAAGAGACATTGTTACTGATTTCTGTAACATTCCAGGATATAGAATCTGAGAGACATTGATACTGATCTCTGTAACACACAAGAATTTAGAATCCGAAAGACATTATTACAGATTTCTGTAACATAGAAATCTACTTATCCTGACAGTCAGTGCTAAACGCCTTTTTCTCCACTATAAATCTGCCCCTGTTGTCACCCACTTTTTATGTTTCTAAATTTAGGAGTCTAGTGAAATTTTGAGTATACATTTATGCACTCAGCCCTAGTAAATGTTTAAAGAGTCCAATTTATGAGCATAACTCTCAAAGTTAAAAGCATAAATCCGTTGAATATCAGGCCCCCCAATTTTCCAGCTAGATCTTTGAACCCTAGTAATGTATTGCCAGCAGCATTACTGTATCTGTATAAGGAGGGAGGCACTGGGGGTTCCTTTTACAAAGGCACACTGAAAAATGGCTTGCGGTAGTGTAGGGCATGGGTTTTGGGCAAGCTCTGATGCATTTTTAGCGCACCTGTAGAAAAGGCCTTTTTGAATTTTTTGCCGAAAATGGAAGTGCGGCAAAATGAAAATTGCCGCACGTCCATTTTGGATCTGAGACCTTACCACCAACCATTGGCCTAGCGGTAAAGACTCATGTGGTAACCAGGTGGTAATGACCTACACGTGACAAATGCCACTTGGCACGCGTCCGTTACACGCGCCTATAAATAAAAAATATTTTTCACATGCTCATATCGTACATGTGCCAAAAATGAAATTAGCACAAGAGCCACGCGGTAGTCCGACTGTAACTCCATTTTGGCGTGCATTGGGCGTGCAAAGACACTTACGTGGCTTAGTAAAAGGACCCCTGGGTGTCTATAAACACTCCAGATTTGTGCTGCTAGAAGCCAAGCTGAACAGAAAAGATGTTGGGGAACAGCAGCAAGGAGCAACCAACTCAATCTGACTCTGGAAATCAATCGTAGTTTTTAATGATTTGTCATATTTGTATGTGCTGTTTACAAATGTACTTTTGCAAAGCAGTGCTGGTATAAAATGTTTCTTACCGTTTGAAGTATGTAGATCACAGTTGCAGCATATCGGATAATCTTGTCAAATCTTAGCTCCAGGTACTGTAGAGAAAAGAAAATGAGTGAAAACCTCTCGGCAAGTTCTGGACTGATTTTAGTCTCCAGGCTTTGCTCCTTTCTATCACTGGTAGTTCATCTGAGAAAAAGGAATAGGTGTTTTTAATGGAACATGTTATATACAAAGGAATCACCCCTAGGTTCTTAAGGGTAGATATTCAAAAGGCTTTACCCTCTAATTCTATAAAAGTTGTTAAAAAATTGTTCATGCAAATTTGGCCGAGTGCCTGATTTGCACACACAATTTAATTGAACAATGAGCTAATTAGTGTCAACAATTGGATTTTAACAAGATACCAGATATTCACCAAATTTTCAAAAAAATGCCTAGAGCAGATAGTCAGGACTCAGAGAAATAGGAAGTGTAGAAAATCCCAGTATTATTGACGATAAACCCCCCAAGATCAGGTCAGTATGTGAAAGTGAATTAGATGAAATTATCTACAACATGAAAACCTGCTACGTTGGGAACAGCTTTACAGCTGTGGATCCAAAGAAGCATAAGTAAGAAACAGATTATATGACCTTCCATTTTAATACTGATATATTATTTGTATTATAAATGTATTTTGTAGTCCACCTTGAACCAGATTTTCACAGAATAAAGTAACTATAAGTGCCATTTTAAATTAGATTTAGAGCTATATGGCCTCTTTTAAAAGCATGTCCACGTGTAATGACAGCTTTTAAACAGGTAGATCAAATACATAAGTAAAAAGCCACATTTACACATGGATTTCAAGGGGGTGTGGTAGAGGTGTGGTTTGGGTGGGGCTTAGATGGAACAAAAATCCACTTGTGTGTTGCCCATTTTAAAGACGACCTCGCCTATGGGAAAAATATCGCACACATGTTTTTTATAAAGTAAGCCAGGACTTTATATGAGAAATTAAGGGAATTATTCTCCACATTCCCCTTTTGTCTATTTCCGCCTCCAAAGTGAAGCCAAATTAAAATTGTGGCATCCTTACGTAATCAGCCACATGTACACATGTAGGTTTGTGAACTGGGGCAGCTACATGCAGAAGTGCTGTAACCTATATGTGGAAGTTATGAAAGAGCTACTTCCTCATGGAAGCTTCCAGCGTTGGCAGAACCTTTTTTAAAATACCTGCTGGAATTGAAAATGTCCCAATCAGGATGTTTCAATTCCAATCTTTATGTTCTATATAAAATGAGTTTTTCATCTGTATTAAAGTGGGGTAACATCAACCATTAACCTCTAAAATGTTGTTTTATATGTGCATTGAAATGCACATGAAGCAAGGCAAAATATGCATGTGAATCTATAAGATTTAGAGGGGAAGTTTTTTTTAGCACAAGGTCCCATTTTATGCAATAAGACCCTTTGCTAAAATAACCCAATTTAATAGTAGCCCACGTTGATCAATCCCCAAGTGCAGATTTATGGTATTAATGTGTGTTTGTTACATTTTCTTTTTCTTTAATGAGCATACCATTTTAATGGGGACATGGAACAGTTTTGCATACTTAGATATCACATTACTTCATCAACATACATCATCAGCACAGATTTTTTACCAACACATACAAGCAGGTGTCCACACATTAATATATAATCGTGTTAATCAATTCAACTGGATAACACAGAAGCTTAACACACTTTCAGACATTGGCCCCATGGTAATATTGCAGGTGATGGCATAGAAAGACCAATTGACCCATCCAGTCTGTCCGAACTGGGGATTCTTGAGATCCCGGTGAAGCTTTTGCAGATGTACACGTCCATAATAAATAACATTATATTCCCCAAGGTTACAGTCAATAGAAAGATTTGTTGGCAATTTTCCATACCCACAAGAGCAGCAAGGATCATTAAGATGAATTTTTACATACCTCATAAGCACTTGTAATTCCAGACCTGTAGAACACTGGAAGGAACAGTTCAGCGGTAAAAATAATGACAAACGTGTAAGAAATAATGAAAAGGAGAAAGGATGCCCCGTAGCGATAAACTTCTGAGGGTGTCCCCAAAACAGTGACTGCTGACATGAAGCTAGCAGTTAGGGAGAGAGCCACTGGCCCACATGTCATCTGCTTACCACCCACTAAAAACTCCCTGGAGGTTGCTTTCTTCCTCTCTTTAATGGCAAAAAAGACTCCGATGCCAGCAGAAACAAGAAAGAGGGCTGCAAACACCACATAATCCCAGGCTGCAAAATTTTTAGCTGGTGGTTTCTCAAAGATGGACATCTTTGCTTAAGATCTCTGATTTCAATCTCTGTTTAAACCACACAAATACTTGTGATTCCCCAAAGTGCACAGATATGGTTTCAGATAAAAATAAAGCAAGGTGCGAAAGTGGTACTTTTTAAATGTGCATTCACAGAGGAAGAAAGCTGTTGGTTTTACGTTTGCCCGGATTGCTTCGCAGACTCTTAATAAGAAGGCGCTGCGGAATTTAGTTTCAGGTAGAACTTGGAAAAGACTGAAATTTGTAACGAAGTTCTGCTCTGTGTACACATGTGCTGTACTTGAAGGATGTGCAAAGAAGACAGAGCCATGAACGGAAGAAGGATCCAGGCACACCGAAATGGGAAAAGCAGCCGATAGCACTGCGATTAGCACGTTCCCCTTTTATCTCCCAGACCCTGTTTTTTTATTATTTTGAGTTAAACATTAGTCTGGCAGATTGAAATAATGTGTATGTGAAGTGCTCAGCATTTTTGCATCATTAAATGAATGTTGTAAACCAGATGAATCAGTTAACATGAAAAGAGAGAGAAACCCATGGCCTATGAACCTGAGAACAAATTATCAGCTGCTTCTGTGCTATGCTATGATAGGGAGATTATAGCCCGCAGTATCCCCAAATTTTAGGTTCACTGTGGGATACAATAAGAGTAACTGATACAATCCATCAGGAATAATTTCAAATAACTGCTTCCTAAGGGATCCTTTTAATAAAGTGCACTGAAAAATGGCTTGCAGTAGTGTAGGCGTGGGTTTTGGGTGCTCGCCGATCCATTTTTAGCGCACCTGTAAAAAAAGGCCTTTTTCATATTTTTGCCAGAAATGGACGTGCGGCAAAATCAAAATTGCCATGCTTCCATTTTGGGTCTGCGACTTTACCGCCAGCTATTGACCTAGCGGTAAAGTCTCATGCGGTAACCGGGCGTTAATGACTTATGCGTGTCAAATGCCACTTGGCTTGCGCCTGATACACGTGTCTGAAAATAAAAATTATTTTTCAGCTACGCGTATCGGACACACGCCAAAAATGAAATTACCGCAAGAGCCACATGGTAGCCGGGCAGTAACTCCATTTTGGCACGTGCTGGGCGTGCGTAGACGTTTATGCGGCTTAGTAAAAGGGCCCCTAATTCACTTAATTCAAATATTTAGAAAACAAAAAAGGTTTTTAATAATTTCTGAAAATGGAAGCAACACAATGAAGAGCAAATCTCACATGGTAAATCGTTCTAGAACGTCACTGATGGATACATAAAGGAATTTGTGAAACGAGATTTAAATCTCAAATTCTTTATAGATGGAAAACTCAAAAGTAAGTGATTGCATTGCATTTATGACTCTCTGTATTTGAACCTAGCAAAGTGATCAATGAAATTAGCCCATCTGGATAATGCTTCTGTGTCTTTTGTGCTGGCAGATTGTTAAAGGCTGGATTAGACAGAGAAGGAGATCTCACTTTTGGGAAATTAAAGATGTCCCACTCTTTACCCTTCTGTTCTAATTGGTGTAGAACAGTCTGCAGGTTGGCAGCTCCAAGTGACAGTTCATGGCAGGCAGCTTTTTAATGATGTTCATTTGAGAGGCCTCGTTACTGTTATTATTTGTATTTTGAAGACAGCTGTGTGGAATTTAACTATGCTATCGCTATTTACCCAATTGTATTATTATTATTATTACATCCCGCGCTTTCCCACTCAAAGCAGGTTCAATGTGGCTTACATAGTAATAGGAATACAGAATATTGTTAGAGAGGGTAAAAGTTAAGAATACCAGAATAATAGAATAAATGAGTAGGTACCAGAGTAATAGAAGAGATGAGTAGGTAGAGATAGGCAATGGAGAGGGGAGTAAGGTGGGAGATATAGTCAGGGTCAATGGCATTATCATATGGGTATGTGTTAGGTAGATGGGTTCATAAGATTCGTCTGGGTCATAGATGTACTCAGGACTGTTTAGATATAAATAAGAGACAGTCCCTGCTCCAAGGAGATTATAGTCTAGTCCAGACACAGAGACAAAACAAAGGTTCATAAGATGTATTTATTATGGTCGACATGGTCAGATTATCAAGGTTTTTATTTATTTATTATTTAGATTTTGCTCACACCTTCTTCAGTAGTAGCTCAAGGTGAGTTACATTCAGGTACTCTGGATATTTCTCTGTCCCAGGAGGGCTCACAATCTAAGTTTGTGAAGGCACAAGATTTAACAGCAACTTCAGAAAGGTAGGGTTTTGGACAGAGAGGGAAAATAATGCAGAACATCCAGGAGGTTATTGTAAGGATACAGTTCAGCAAGTGAAAGTGAGACTTCAAGAGAGAACCGTCTAAGGAGAAGGTATCAGACTAGACCTATTTACCTAATAAGGAGAAGTCATCAGGACAGGTGTAGGAGGAGATATGAAGACAGAGATAATGAGAAGCTGAGAGCACTGAAAGTGAAGACATTTCTAGGGAAATGAGAGAAATTTCACTTTATGTGGAAGTAGGATAGGGGAGTAATGTGCTGACCTGAGAAGTGGGAGGAAGATAAGCCACACAACTGAATTTTGAATAGATTGTAGTGTTCAGTGCGAGATCTATTAGGAACAGGTTGCAGTAGTCTAACCAGCTTATAATCGAACGAGAATAACGCCCAAGTTCCGACCTAAATCGGGAGATGGGCGTTCTTCTCACAAAAACAAATAAAGCGGCATAATCGAAAGCCGAACTTTGGACGCTTTCAACTGCACTCCGTCGCGGATGCGGACAAAGTTGACGGGGGAGTGTCGGAGGCGTGGTGAAGGCGGAACTGGGGCGTGGTTATCACCCGAACAGAGATGGGCGCCCTTCGCCGATAATGGATGCGTTTGTAGCTAGAATTTAGGGCACTTTTCCTGGACCCTGTTTTTTGACGAATAAGGCCCCAAAAAGTGCCCTAAATGACCAGATGACTCCCAGAGGGAGTCGGGGATGACCTCCCCTGACTCCCCCAGTGGTCACTAACCCCCTCCCACCACAACAAATGATGTTTCACAACTTTTTACTTTCACCCTCAAATGTCATACCCTCCTCCCAAGCAGCAGTATGCAGGTCCCTGGAACAGTTGTTAGGGGGTGCAGTGGACGTCAGGCAGGTGGACCCAGGCCCATCCCCCCCTACCTGTTACAATTGTGCTGCTTAATGCTACTAGTCGTCCAACCCCCCCAAACCCCCTGTACCCACATGTAGGTGCCCCCCTTCACCGCTTAGGGCTATAGTACTGGTGTAGACTTGTGGGCAGTGGGTTTTGAGGGGGATTTGGGGGGCTCAACACCCAAGGGAAGGGTGCTATGCACCTGGGAGCTCTTTTACCTTTTTTTTTGTTTTTGTAAAAGTGCCCCCTAGGGTGCCTGGTTGGTGTCCTGGCATGTGAGGGGGACCAGTGCACTATGAATCCTGGCCCCTCCCACGAACAAATGCCTTGCATTTATTCGTTTTTGAGCTGGGCGATTTCATTTTCCATTATCGGTGAAAAGCAAAAACGCCCAGCTCACACCTTGGCGAATAAAGCATGGGCGTCTATTTTTTTTTAAAAAATACGGTTCACTCCGCCCCTTCACGGACCCGTTCTCGGAGATTAACGCCCATGGAGATAGGCGTTTCTGGTCGATTATGCCCCTCTTAGTGGGAGATGATGAGAGAATACAAAGTTTGGTAAAATGCTTGGAAAGGAATTTTGAAAGCAACTGTCCCGCCTAATGTTTACTTCTGAAACTGAAGAACAGGAGGAATATGAATCAGGTTCAATAGTGAATGGAACTCTAATGTTAAATCTCCAGCCCAAAAGAGGAGCGAGAGATACCAGATGGAGGAAATCAATAGAAATAGAATAAAATTAAAGATTGAAAAGAAAATAAGATGATATCTTTTTTATTGGACTAACTTAATACATTTTTTGATTAGCTGTCGAAGGTAGCCTTCTTCATCAGATCAGAAATTTTGATAAGTAACAGCATATATAAGTGAAACATCAAAGTATTTCAGTGACAGTCTGAAGGGATGAGGGAGGGGTGGGCTAGGTGAGAAACAGAGAGGGCTGAGGGACAGGGAGATATGCATGGTGATCAGAGGGTGACAAAGCAGTGACATTTCATGGTTTATAATGGGCTAGAAAATATATGAATTGCAGTTGTTATAGAGCAACCCATGAACAATTCAGTCTTACCACAGACCTACAATAAAAATTCCAAGATACCATAAAAATGAGCATAAGCAGACTGCCCTAACACTGCTACCACATCTCCCTACTCCAGATGGAGGAGACAAACCATAGCACATTCTCTGTTATCACAGGTAATGTGATTGATACAGCAGATGAAATACCAAGAATTCTAAGGCAAGCTAAATATTGCTGCATCTTGGCATGCTTGTATTTGCATGATCATGTTTTTATGGAATTAGCTCTCATCTGGGCTGCAGCTGGAAACTATAGCAAAGTCCATAAATCTTTTAAAACTTGACTATTTTCACTGACGGATCTTTAAATTGTATTTAGCTGTAAGTTTTGTTTTAAATGTAAACATCACTTTAGTTTTAAATTTGAATTATCAAAGGTTTGGTGTATTGAATTGTTAAGTTGTTAGGAATGATCTATTGTTAATGTTATGTTTAAATAATCTCTTTTTGTTAACCTGCCTTGGATATCATAAGGAGTTTTTGCTCAAATAAGGTTGAGTTGAAGGGCAGAGTATGCATCAACTAATTATTAGCACCGCCTGGTGGCAGAAGGGTCAGTCAATAGTGTCGGAAGATTTTCTGGATCTGTGTGAGTGTTATGTCTACAAGCATGAGTGTACAGTGTCTCCTGTCTGATGTTATAGACAGCTCTGATGCTCTTAACCATAAATTGTGCACGCAGTCTGCTTATGCTCATTTTTGTGGTATCTTGGAATTTTTATTGTAGGTCTGTGGTAAGACTGAATTGTTTGTGGGTTGTTCTATAACAACTGCAATTCATATATTTAGAACAAGACGCACCTCATACCAGCATGATTTTATGATAGTGCACTGTGTACTGTACAGTGAGGTTTTACGGTTCTCTTATAACTAGAAGTTCACTTACATGTATCTTGGCACAACTAACAAGCACTTAAGTGTAAAACTCCAAGGCCAAGGTGCAAGATTTACACCATTGCTGCACACATTTAATAGTTAAGTACATACAGTGGTGGAAATAAGTATTTGATCCCTTGCTGATTTTGTAAGTTTGCCCACTGACAAAGACATGAGCAGCCCATAATTGAAGGGTAGGTTATTGGTAACAGTGAGAGATAGCACATCACAAATTAAATCCGGAAAATCACATTGTGGAAAGTATATGAATTTATTTGCATTCTGCAGAGGGAAATAAGTATTTAATCCCTCTGGCAAACAAGACCTAATACTTGGTGGCAAAACCCTTGTTGGCAAGCACAGCGGTCAGACGTCTTCTGTAGTTGATGATGAGGTTTGCACACATGTCAGGAGCAATTTTGGTCCACTCTTCTTTGCAGATCATCTCTAAATCATTAAGAGTTCTGGGCTGTCGCTTGGCAACTCGCAGCTTCAGCTCCCTCCATAAGTTTTCAATGGGATTAAGGTCTGGTGACTGGCTAGGCCACTCCATGATCCTAATGTGCTTCTTCCTGAGCCACTCCTTTGTTGCCTTGGCTGTATGTTTTGGGTCATTGTCGTGCTGGAAGACCCAGCCACGACCCATTTTTAAGGCCCTGGCGGAGGGAAGGAGGTTGTCACTCAGAATTGTACGGTACATGGCCCCATCCATTCTCCCATTGATGCGGTGAAGTAGTCCTGTGCCCTTAGCAGAGAAACACCCCCAAAACATAACATTTCCACCTCCATGCTTGACAGTGGGGACGGTGTTCTTTGGGTCATAGGCAGCATTTCTCTTCCTCCAAACACGGCGAGTTGAGTTCATGCCAAAGAGCTCAATTTTTGTCTCATCTGACCACAGCACCTTCTCCCAATCACTCTCGGCATCATCCAGGTGTTCACTGGCAAACTTCAGACGGGCCGTCACATGTGCCTTCCGGAGCAGGGGGACCTTGCGGGCACTGCAGGATTGCAATCCGTTATGTCGTAATGTGTTACCAATGGTTTTCGTGGTGACAGTGGTCCCAGCTGCCTTGAGATCATTGACAAGTTCCCCCCTTGTAGTTGTAGGCTGATTTCTAACCTTCCTCATGATCAAGGATACCCCACGAGGTGAGATTTTGCGTGGAGCCCCAGATCTTTGTCGATTGACAGTCATTTTGTACTTCTTCCATTTTCTTACTATGGCACCAACAGTTGTCTCCTTCTCGCCCAGCGTCTTACTGATGGTTTTGTAGCCCATTCCAGCCTTGTGCAGGTGTATGATCTTGTCCCTGACATCCTTAGACAGCTCCTTGCTCTTGGCCATTTTGTAGAGGTTAGAGTCTGACTGATTCACTGAGTCTGTGGACAGGTGTCTTTCATACAGGTGACCATTGCCGACAGCTGTCTGTCATGCAGGTAACGAGTTGATTTGGAGCATCTACCTGGTCTGTAGGGGCCAGATCTCTTACTGGTTGGTGGGGGATCAAATACTTATTTCCCTCTGCAGAATGCAAATAAATTCATATACTTTCCACAATGTGATTTTCCGGATTTAATTTGTGATGTGCTATCTCTCACTGTTACCAATAACCTACCCTTCAATTATGGGCTGCTCATGTCTTTGTCAGTGGGCAAACTTACAAAATCAGCAAGGGATCAAATACTTATTTCCACCACTGTAAGTATTGCCATACTGGGACAAACCAAAGGTCCATCAAGCCCAGCATCCTATTTCCAACAGTGGCCAATCCAGGTCACAAATACCTGGCAAGATCCCAAAAATGTACAAAACATGTTATACTGCATATCCCAGAAATAGTGGATTTTCCCCAAGTTCATTTAATAATGGTCTACGGACTTTTCCTTTAGGAAGCCATCCAAACCTTTTTAAAACTCCGCTAAGCTAACCACCTTTACCGCATTCTCTGGCAATGAGTTCCAGAGTTTAATTACACGTTGAGTGAAGAAACATTTTCTCCAATTCGTTTTAAATTTACTATTTTGTAGCTTCATCGCATGCCCTCTAGTCCTAGTATTTTTGGAAAGCGTAAACAGACGCTTCACATCTACCCGTTCAAGTCCACTCATTATTTTATAGATCTCTATCATATTTATTTATTTATTTATTTATTGTTTGCATTTGTATCCCACATTTTCCCACCTCTTTGCGGGCTCAGTGTGGCTTACAATAAGATATGAATAAAGAGAATACAGTTGTTACAAATTGGTTATGGGTTACATTGTACAAGTTATGCGAGATAATCAAATTATCATTAGGAATATCACAATGGGACATCAACAGGGAGACTTTGGGAGGAGACAATAGGAAGCTTAAGGGCAGTGTTAAGACATATAGGCCCATGGTTTACCTATTCCTGTAAGTATATGTATGAGTAATGTGGAATTGGGGGGGATTAGAGATCATGAGTGGATGTGTGATGCATTGATGTAAGTGAGTGTAGACTCTATGTGTTTTGGTTTTTTCCGTAGATTGTCTCAAACAAATGGGTCTTCAGTAATCTGCGGAAGGATGCTTGTTCGTGGATCGCTCTTAAGTTGCATGGCAGTGAATTCCAAAGCTGCGTGCTCGTGTGAGAAAAGGTTGACACGTGTAGCGTCTTGTATTTCACGCCCTTGAAAGTAGGAAAATGGAGGTTGAGGTATGTTCGGGAAGATCTCCTAGCATTTCTGGGTGGTAGGTCAATCAACTCGGACATGTAGGCTGGGGCTTCGCCGTAAATGATCTTGTGGACTAGTGTGCATACCTCCAAGCTGAACAGCCCTAGCCGCTTTAGCCTTTCCTCATAGGGAAGTCGTCCTATCCCCTTTATCATTTTCGTCGCGGCGACCAGAATTGAACACAATGGAGCGATACAAAGGCATTATAATGTCCTCATTTTTGTTTTCTATTCCTTTCCTTATAATACCTAACATTCTATTTGCTTTCTTAGCCGCAGCAGCACACTGAGCAGAAGGTTTCAACGTATCATCAATGATGACACCTAGATCCCTTTTTTGGGGAAAGGACATGTAATTAGTGATAGTAGCAAAGTCTTCAACCACACATTCATCATTTAATTTCTCCGTACTGAAACAGTTCACTAATGATCTATAATCATTTTTATAATGCGGAAATAAACATGTATGCAATTTATTGTACCTTACAACACATGGGAAGAAGTAATACAGTGATAAGAACAGTAGATTAAGACCAGGGAAAGTCAGGGTTCAAATCCTACTGATGTTCCTTCTGACCCTGGGTAAGTCACTTCACCCCCTTTTTTGAACAATGATAGTGCCCCTCAAATCGTTAGGGATCAGACTTCCAAGTAAGGGAATGTTGTCTTATTTTGCAGCCTAATCTCTAGTGGTAGTACCTGAAGACTACCACTAGGACCTGTAGGTGCCTTTTATGAGGAGGCAGTTGCCCAGCCAGTGGCGATTGTGTTCACTTTCTCCCCACTACTCACCAGAGATACCCTGGTAGATGCCATGGAGATGAGGGAGGGATTCTGGAGGGACTAGGCCCAATTTTTTTTTTTTTACAAGTGAAGTGAGAATGTGAGATTTGGGGGACACCACAGTTGTTCAAAAAGGGATCACGGTAAGAACTGCAGAAGGGGCAAGGGGGGTGGCAAACTCAGTTTCTGTAAGTCATCAGTAGTGGGCCCGAGAGGGGAGATTCTTACACATTTAGTAAGGATTAGAGATCAATAGCCGGGACTAGCCCCAGGGAGTTGTCCAATTTTTTTTAATGGATTGGTGTGAGGGGGATATATTTTTACATAGAAGTCCAGCCCTTGAAAAAAATAGGGACCCCAACTTGTGATTAGTGAATCACGGACAAATTTTCTTGTGATAAAATAGAGCACAACATGCTATTTTGCCTTGGATTGATAAATAGGCAGCTTAGACTATAAAAGCCCTCTGAGGACAGGGAAATACATTCTATACATAATTGTAACTTGCCTTGAGCTACCATTAAAAATGTGTGAGCTAAAAGTTTTTTTTTAACTAGGCACATTCAGAACCTACCTGAAATCTAAAAATGTATTAGGACAGAGGTTTTCAACCCAGTCCTCGGGCATACCTAGCCAGTTGGGGTTTTCAAGATATCCTGAAAAATTCTGTATTAGGATAATAATAAAGCACCATACTTTCCAAGATCACAAAACTCCTAATTCAGTTCATTAAACTGCTATCTGACCATATTTAGGGGTCCTTTTACCAAACAGTGGTAAAAGGTGGCCCACAGTGCGTCAGCATGTGGGATCGCCACATGCCGAGGCCATCTTTTACCGCCACGAGTAAAAGGTTTTTTTAAGGGGCTGTAAATGTCCATGCAGTAATAAAAAATTGCCACCTGGCCATTTATTGCTGGAGCCATCACTGCTTCCTATTTGGAAGGCGGTGAGGGCTCCGGCGGTTACCTGGTGGTAACCGTTATTCCCACTCCCTGCCCTCTGCTGATAGAAAATATTTTCTAGTGCCAGAAATGCCACGTAGCAGGGCCAATTTACCATGTATAAACCCGGCAGTAGCCCTACTGCCAGGTGATAAAAGAGCCCCTTAGTTTTGAAACAGGGCCAGTTTTTCATATGATTGTGTCTACTTTCTACATGCAAAGCACACCGACCACATCACGAGCAGAAAATGCTAATCACAGAGAGGCTAACATATAAACTCATAGAAGCCTCTACACAAATGGTCCAGCACCGTGAAATATTTTTCTCCTGATGCTGAGCCACTTACATTGTATACAAGTGATGCCTGTAGTGACTTTCAGGTGAAAACGTAAGGGAGAAATCAACAACTTTATCACAAAAAAAACTTAACTACATGTCTGTTAAGTTTCACTGGAAGTTGCCTCTATGCATGATTTTCCATGTGGAATTTAACTTAAGCAGAATCATAAATGAGCTAATTTGCATGATATCTCAGCTCCTAGAGGGGTCCTTTTACTAAGGTGCGCTGAAAAAAGGGCTGCAATAGTGTAGGCACGGGTTTTGGGTGCGCACAGGTCCATTTTTCAGGGCGCCTGTAAAAAAAAGGTCTTTTTTTATTTTTGCTGAAAATGGACATACGGCAAAATCAAAAGTGGTGCGTGTCCATTTTGAGTCTGAGACCTTACTGCCAGCCATTGACCTAGTGGTAAAGTCTCACGGTAGCTGTGCAGTAATGACCTACACGTATCAAAGAAAACTTGACACGCGTCCGATACACGTGTCCGAAAATAAAAAATATTTTTCGGACACGCACCAAAATTGAAATTACTGCAAGAGCCACGCGGTACCCGGCCGGTAACTCCATTTTGGCACACGTTGGGCACACGTAGATGCTTACACAACTTAGCAAAAGGGCCCCTAGCTGTTTTGCCTGCAAATACAAAGTCACCTGAGTGCGTTATTTTTCCCGGTGTTTGCTTTTTATTCGCAGTCTCATTCCTGTTTGTGAAACTATTTGCACAAGAGTACATTGCTCTCCAATATAATTCATACACACATCAATAGAGTCTTTGCACAGACTATTCTTAGGGTCAAAATTTGAAGTGATGATTAACAAACTGGTAATTAACAGACAGGACTGGGATAAACAGCCATATTACAACTATAAGGTCGGGAGGTAACATACCAGTAAGCTTTCCCTAGAGATGATTAACTTCATATAACTTAACAAACAGCAGAACATGCTCCCATGACAGGGTTAGGCCGAAAATGGCTCTGATTGATGAAAGTGATTTGAATTTTCTCAAACCTTATGTTGTATTGCTGTGGGTCAGGGCTCAAAAGATTCAAATTTGGATTCCTGGTCTATAAATCCTGCCAAGCTTGGCTGCATTGCACAGCTGATATGCTCAGGCTGTGCAGCTGGCTGAGATTTGCTGAAGTGACGCCTCATCCTGGGGAGGAAAGACAAACACATCTTTTAAGCCTATAATTTTAAGGTGGTTGTGTCAAGAACAAATTCTGATGTTTGCAACTTAGGATTTGGTGCAATATTGCTGCCTACTGTATCTGAATGTAATTCACCTTGAGCTACTACCAAATCCAAATAAATAAATAATCTCCTTCTGCTCCTCTACACGCTGTACATATGCAGTGAGGAAAAAGCACTGTCCCGGGTGGAAGGTTCATTACCTATCAATGAAGGAGGACTTTTAATTATCCATGAACAGTAATGTGAAAAAGATGCATGGAGTGGAGGAGTGGCCTAATGGTTAGAGCAGCAGGTTGTGGACTTGGAGAGCCAGGTTCAATTCCTGCTGCTGCCCTGACAGTTGGCAGTAGCTTGAGATCCTGGGGAACTGGGTTCAATTCTTCCTACAGCTCCATGTGACCCTGGGAAAGTCACTTTGCTCTCCATTGCCCCAGGTACAATATATAACAGATTGTGAGCCCATTAGGCAGAGTGCAAAGTACCTGTATAAAAATGTTAAGCCACATAGCCAGAGATCACTTGCAGTACACTGAGTGCTGAAAATTTCATAAATAAATAAAATTTAACAGTAATGATGAGAATGTAGGACAACCACTGTGTGAGGAGGTGGCTACTTTCTTTATTTTGGTTCTTTTTGTTTTAAGAGCACACTATTCACATTTTGCATTAACCCCTAGATTCTATATAGTACAACTTAAATTGCACATGCATGTCTGGTTATATTCTGGATTTGCGCGTGCAACTTAATTAGTTAACAGGCCAATATCATCACCTTGGAAATCAGAATGTGGAGTCCCTCAAAGATCTCCACTTTCACCGTCCCTTTTCAATTTAATGATGACGCAATTGGCCAAAACATTAGCTAACCAAGGCCTTTATCCATTCATTTATGCAGATGGTGTTACGATTTATATCCCATTTAAATATGACCTAACAGAAATTACTAAAGCAATAAAGGATAGCTTCCATATAATGAATTCATGGGCGGATGCTTTTAAATTAAAACTCAATGCTGAGAAAACACAATGTCTCATTCTTTCATCACAACACAATAAGTACAAACCCACTAAGTTAAACATCCCTAGCTTTACTCTCCCCGTCTCAGAAACTTTGAAAATTTTAGGAGTTACAATTGATCGCAACCTTACGTTAGAGAACCATGCAAAAACCACAAAAAAAAATGTTCCATTCCATGTGGAAACTTAAAAGAATTAAGCCTTTCTTCCCAAGAGAAGCATTCTGCAGACTGATACAATCATTGTTGTTATGCCAGCTAGACTACTGCAATGCCATCTATGCTGGGTGCAAAGAACACATTATTTAAAAACTTCAAACTGCACAGAACACGGCAGCCAGGCTCATATTTGGCAAAATGAAAAATGAAAGTGCTAGTCCCTTATGAGAAAAACTACACTGGCTCCCTTTAAAAGAGCATATTGCTTTTAAGGTTTGCACCCTGGTTCATAAGATAATACACGGTGAGGCTCCAAGATATATGTCAGACCTTATTGACCTACCAACCAGGAACTCTACCAGCTCATCACGAACATTCCTGAATCTCCACTACCCAAACTGTAAGGGACTGAAATATAAATTAACATATGCATCCAGCCTCTCTTACATATGCACGCAAATTTGGAATGAACTACCAAAATCCATAAAAATAACACATGACATAGTGACCTTCCTTAAACTATTGAAAATGTATTTATTTAAGAAAGCATACAATAACAATTCATCATAAATTCAAATTAACAAAACGCAACTACACAACATGTATTCTCTATATATCAACTGTCTTGCTAATTATCTTGATTTCCAGTTTAATGATCCTAATTGTTCAAGATTTTTTGTCATGAATGAAGTTTAATCTATTACCTTTAGCTCTTATCATAGGATGAACTTTCCTCTTGTAACCTAACCTAATCTGCCCCTTTACCCCAACTATGTATTTCTCCTATCCGGAACTGGTAATCACCACTTACGGAATTATGTAAGCCACATTGAGCCTGCAAATGGGTGGGGAAATGTGGGATACAAATGTTATAAATAAATAAATAAATCAGCGCTGATGATTGCCAATTAATAAGCAATTATAGACAATAATTGGCATTCATTAGAATTTATGCACATAACTGTCTAAGTGTATGCTGTAATGTAACATAGTAACGTGGAGGGGAATAATTGAACGTCGCCGGCGAAATAGGTCGCCAGCGATCTATTTTGTCGGCGGCGCAACATCTGGCCGGAACCATATTTTCAAAAAAGATGGCCGGCCATCTTTTTTTTCGATAATACGGTGTGGGCCGGCGAAATGCCTTGGATTTCGCCGGGTTTGAGATCACCACTTTTGTTTTTCCGCAATAATGGAAAAAACTGCCGGCGATCTCAAACCCGGCGAAATCCAAGGCATTTGGCCGTGGGAGGAGCCAGCATTTGTAGTGCAATGGTCCCCCTCACATGCCAGGACACCAACCGGGCACCCTAGGGGGCACTTCAAACATCTTTTATAAACAACCAAATTAGCTTCCAGGTGCATAGCACCCTTCCCTTGTGTGCTGAGTCCCCCAAATCCCCCCCAAAACCCACTGCCCACAAGTGTGCACCATTACCCTAGCCCTAAGGGCTGAAGGGGGGCACCTACATGTGGGTACAGTGGGTTTTGGGGGGTTTGGGAGGGCTCAACATTACCCACCACAAGTGGAACAGGTAGGGGGGGGGGGGATGGGCCTGGCTCTGCCTTTCTGCAGTCCACTGCAACCAACAACAACTGTTCCAGGGACCTGCATACTGCTGTCTGGGTGCTGGGTATGACATTTGAGGCTGGCATACAGGCTGGCAAAAAAGGTTTGTATTTTAATAATTTTAGTGTGGAAGGGGGTTGGCGACCACTGGGGGAGTAAGGGGGGGTCATCCCCCATTCCCTCCGGAGGTCATCTGGTCAGTTGGGGCACCTTTTTGAGGCTTGGTCGTGAAAATAAAAGGACCAAGTAAACCCGGCGAAATACTGCTTATCGCCGGGTTTTATTTTTCTATTGTCCGCGAAAGCAGGCCATCTGGTAGCCACGCCCAAGCCTGCCCATGACCCGCCTTCGCTTTGCCGCCAACACGCCCCTTTGAACTTTCACCGGCGAGGCGAAGGGAAAGCGGCGAAGCTATCAGAAATGTAGCTTTCTAATATATACTTTTCGCCGCTTTTGCGAAATCGCTGGCCATATCCCGATTTGTGTCGGGAAATAGCCAGCGATTACTTTCGATTATAAGCTGGATAGTAACATAGTAGATGACGGCAGAAAAAGACCTGCATGGTCCATCCAGTCTGCCCAACAAGATAAACTCAGGTGTATACCTTACCTTGATTTGTACCTGCCTTTTTCAGGGCACAGACCGTACAAGTCTGCCCAGCAGTATTTCCCGCCTCCCAACCACCAGTCCCGCCTCCCATCACCGGCACCGGCACGGACCGTACAAGTCTGCCCTCCACTATCCTCACCTCCCAACCATCAACCTCTCTTCCCCCACTTGCTCCGCCACCCAATTTCGGCTAAGCTTCTGAGGATCCATTCCTGCTGCACAGGATTCCTTTATGCACATCCCACGCATGTTTGAATTCCGTTACCGTTTTCATCTCCACCACCTCCCGCGGGAGGGCATTCCAAGCATCCACCACCCTCTCCGTGAAAAAATAGTTCCTGACATCTTTTTTGAGTCTGCCCCCCTTCAATCTCATTTCATGTCCTCTTGTTCTACCGCCTTCCCATCTCCGGAAAAGATTTTTTTGCGGATTAATACCTTTCAAGTATTTGAACGTCTGTATCATATCACCCTTGTTCCTCCTTTCCTCCAGGGTATACATGTTCAGGTCAGCAAGTCTCTGCTCATACGTCTTGGAACGCAAATCCCATACCATTCTCGTAGCTTTTCTTTGCACCGCTTCCATTTTTTTAACATCCTTCGCAAGGTACGGCCTCCAAAACTGAACACAATACTCCAGATGGGGCCTCACCAACGACTTGTACAGGGGCATCAACACTTCCTTTCTTCTGCTGATCACACCTCTCTCTATACAGCCTAGCAACCTTCTCGCTACGGCCACCGCCTTGTCACACTGTTTCGTCGCCTTCAGATCCTCGGATACTATCACCCCAAGATCCCTCTCCCCCTCAGTACCTATCAGACTCTCACCGCCTAACACATACGTCTCTCGTGGGTTTCTACTCCCTAAATGCATCACTTTGCATTTCTTCGCATTGAATTTTAATTGCCAAACCTTAGACCATTCTTCTAGCTTCCTCAGATCCCTTTTCATGCTTTCCACTCCCTCCCGGGTGTCCACTCTGTTGCAAATCTTAGTATCATCCGCAAATAGGCAAACTTTACCTTCTAACCCTTCGGCAATGTCACTCACAAATATATTGAACAGAATCGGCCCCAGAACCGATCCCTGAGGCACTCCGCTACTCACCTTTCCCTCCTCCAAGCGAACTCCATTTACCACCACCCTCTGTCGTCTGTCCATCAACCAGTTCCTAATCCAGTTCACCACTTCGGGACCTATCTTCAGCCCATCTAGTTTATTTAAGAGCCCCCTGTGAGGAACCGTGTCAAAAGCTTTGCTAAAATCTAAGTAGATTACGTCTATAGCATGTCGATGATTCAATTCTCCAGTTACCCAATCAAAGAATTCAATGAGATTCGTTTGGCACGATTTCCCTCTGGTAAAACCATGTTGTCTCGGATCTTGCAGCTTGTTGGCTTCTAGGAAATTCACTATCCTTTCCTTCAGCATGGCTTCCATTACTTTTCCAATAACCGAAGTGAGGCTTACCGGCCTGTAGTTTCCAGCTTCTTCCCTATCACCACTTTTGTGAAGAGGTACCACCTCCGCCGTTCTCCAGTCCCTCGGAACCTCTCCCGTCTCCAAGGATTTATTAAACAAATCTTTAAGAGGACCCGCCAAGACCTCTCTGAGCTCCCTCAATATTCTGGGGTGGATCCCGTCCGGTCCCATGGCTTTGTCCACCTTTAGCTTTCCAAGTTGTTAATACACACTCTCTTCCGTGAACGATGTTATATCCATTCCATTCTCAGGTGTACTTTTGCCAGTCCCTCGCGGTCCTTCTCCAGGATTTCTCCAGGATTTTCTTCATGTGATACATTTAAATTCTAAGTCACGTGGAGGGGCATTTTCAGACGTTTTGCAAAAAACGTCCAAAATCTGAATAGCAAAGAATGTCATTTTCAAAAAAGCAAAACATTTCGACCCTCCACTTAAACCTCATACGATCACTATACAACTTTGCATTTGTTATCCACCGACTGGGCAAACACCTTTGACAGTACTATGTAAGCCACATTGAGCCTGCAAATAGGTGGGATAATGTGGGGTACAAATGCAATAAATAAAATAATAAAAAAAAATAAATCTATCTTTTGTTTTCGAAAATATGGGCTCTGCTGCAGATAACTCGAGATAATCTTTAGTAAAAGACCCCCATAGTTGAAAAGGGAGTGTGGTCTTGGACACGGAATGGGCAGATCAAGGGTGTTTCTAAAATCTATGTGCATGGTTACAGAATACATCTGGTCTGCGCCTAATATAGGCGTCAGCATTTATACCAAGTATTACTTGGTGTAACTGTCCGTGACTAAATTTAGTCACGCAGGCCAGTGCTTGGATTATTCTATAAAATGCATGGAAATTTAGGCATACTTTATTAGAATACACCTAGATGCATTTTTTCAGTGACAATTATTTTGGCATGATATATAGAATCTAGTTCTAAATGCATTTACTGTGCTATTGGGAAAAAGTGTCTAGAATATGTGGAATATGACAGAGATGAGGAAAACCCTACATTTCATTTTAATCTGTTTTTCATTTTTAAACAACACAAAACAACATAGAAAAGGTCTTTTGTCTTTTCTTACGTCATTCAAATGACTTCATCTCCACCGTGCAATACAGAATCCATGTAGTTTTTCATTGTAAAGTAAGACACATGAATGGGCAGACCGCTCTCTGCCTACCTTTGTGTTCTGCATTTCTGTTTTTATTAAAGAATGCCTTCATTCCTAGGATAGTACGTGCATTAGAGAGCTGCACGGGGACAGAAATCTAACCCGTACACACCTGTCCCCATGGAATGTAACACGTCCCCACCCATCCCTGTTCCTGCCCCTCCCCACCACAAGTAATCTCCTCTATCCCTGCCCCCCAACACCACATCGCACCTTGTCACACAGTCACCTTGACCCCCCCCCCCCCCCCCCCCCAAAAGCCAGATTCTATAAGCAGTGAAAATACTGGTAAAAGTAACAAATGCATTTTCTTCCACACTCTGATAAATACAAAATTTTAAAAGATGTACATTTCCAAAAAAGCAAACATCCATGAGGAGCATGTCCCCCTCTCCTCTCCATCCACCTCTATCCCATGGGCTCTATTTCTCCTTTTCCCTTCCCCCTTCTCCATGTACATCCCATTTACCAAACTTTTTTCCAGCCTCTTCCCTCCCTCTCTCTTCCCTCCACTCTTTTTTCAACTCCCTTACTCCCTCCCAGTGGCGTACCAAGGGGGGGGCGGTGGGGGCGGTCAACCCCGGGTGCACGCCGCTGGAGGGGTGCCGCCGCGCGCGCCTGTCAGCTGAGTTCGCTGACTTCGCTAACTTTGCTGCAGCTCCCTCTGCCCCGGAACAGGTTACTTCCTGTTCCGGCCGGGGCAGAGGGAGCTGCAGCAAAGTTAGCGAACTCAGCTGACAGGCGCGCGCCACGGCACCCCCCCCCCCCAGCAGTGTGCACCCAGGGGGGTGTCATTTTGCCGGTGGGGGGGCCGCGCTATGCCCAGGGGGGGGCGCATCGGCGATCCGCCCCGGGTGTCATGCCGGCTAGGATCGCCACTGCTCCCTCCCACCCATGCACAACTCCATCCATCCACCTACCCTCCCCTCCAGCCCTGGTTGCCCTCTCTGAATGTACCTCGGTACATCCTTGTGGTCTAGTGGCCTCTTAGGGGCAGAAAGGTTCCCCACTTTTTCCTGCCCACTGCCGCTGATCCTTTCGCTGCCAACATTTTTAAAATGGCTATATTGAAGTACGTTTGGGGAGGGCACCCTGAGGCTTGGGGGAGGGAAGGCAAGGTTCAACTCACCAACACTGCTGCGGGAACCCTGCAGGACCTAGGTCTATCCCTGTGGGATCCCTGCGGACCTGGGTCCATCCCCATGGATCTCTGCACACCTGGATTCCCGCTAACTCCATTCCCATGCAGTTCTCTAACATGCATGCACATGGGTTAAGAAATTCTCTTTTCATTATGTTTCCCTTGAAACCTATGGACTAGATATTGAAAAGGATTTAACCAGGCAGAACAGCTAAATATCTCCACTAATCAGACATTCCCTAACCAGCTAACTTAGGGGCAGTCCTGGGGCAGTTTCTGAGGAGCCACAACTTAGATAGTTAGCAGTGATATTCGGTCTGCTAACCAGCTAGTAGGCCAAAGGACTGTTCTAATTTATGCACTGAGATAACTGGGCACCAGTCTAAATATCAGCCATTGCCTGGTTAAGTTCTGAGTCAGCGCACATACTCAAATAGTCTAGGAGCCATGCAGTTAGTTCAGCCCATGGCTGTGAGTGGCTTACAAGCCACCCACAGGCAGAATATCAGCCCCTCTGTGTCCTGATTCTAAAGACTATAAAATCTGAAGACCTTCCTGATTGATGCCTTTTCCATTTTGCTCTCATATTAATGTCACTCATATAAGCATTGAACACTGCTGGAAGTCCTGACAGCAGTTAGCCAGGAGAAAACTGTGTTATACTGGGGCAATGGATGTGCTTTTCGTGAAGCTGACACTCAGTCAACGTCTTTGGAGAAAAGTAACTACAGATCAGATGGGGTCATGTGGAGACTTGTAAAGACGTTTCAGAGTCCATTTATAAACTGCTGAATGCTGGTAAAATTATTCCACCTATTTTTTCACAGAGCACAGCAAAAATGACAGCCTGTTAAAAAGTCAAGTATTCCTGAATGGACTTCTAGTTCTGAAGGTAGGGACACAGTGCAGCTCGTGTTCCATGAAAAAGCACCTAAGCATCCAATTCCAAGAGGCTTCCAGATCCAAGTTAAAGAAACAAACTTTTACCAGAAGAACTGGGAGCTTCTCGATATTTTAGTGTTTCGCTAAGTGCATTGGGGACCATTTGTTTCTTCAGTTCCCTTGTTTTTTTTCTAGGGTTGAGAAAAGTTTTCAACTCATAGGACCCTGTTTACTAAGGTGTGCTAATGTTCTTAGTGCACACTAAATGTTAGAGACACCCATATATTCCTATGGGTGTCTTTAGCATTAGCGCATGCTAAAAATGCTAGTGCACCTATAGCATGGCTTAGTAAATAGGATTCGCGATCCTGCTATCAACATTTTCATCAAATTTGGATCAGGAGCAACTGGTCAGAATTTTGATGACTACACTTCTATAAATGTTTTATTTCATATTCAGATGGATATTCAGCCACTGTAGACTATCAGGCTCATTTTCAAAAGAGAAGGGCGTCCATCTTTCGACATAATTCAGAAGATGGACGTCCTTCTCATAGAGACGTCCAAATCGGTATAATCGAAACCTGATTTTGGACGTCTCCAACTGCAGTTTGTCGCAAGGATGTCCAAATTGCAAGGGGGACCGTCGGAGGTGTAGCGAAGGCAGGACTTGGGCGTGCCTAACACTTAGACGTCTTGGACCCATAATCAAAAAAAGCAACGACATCCCTGATGAACACATGGACGTTTTCACCCAGACGTGTTTTTTTAATGAATAAGGCAGAAAAAGGTGCCCGAAATGACCAGTTGACCACCGAACGGAATCGGGGATGACATCCCGTTACTCCCCCAGTGGTCACTAACCCCCTCTCACCCTCAAAAAACATCCATAAAAATATTTTGTCCAGCCTCAGATGTCATAATCAGGTCCATGACAGCGCATGCAGTTCCCAGTAGCAGTTTTAGTGGGTACTGCAGTGCACTTCAGATGGGCGGACCCAGGCCCATACCCCCCTACCTATTACATTTGTAGAGGAAACAGCAAGACCTCCAAAACCCACCACAAACCAACTGTACCCACATCTAGGTGCCCCCCCTTCACCCATAACGGCTATGGTTGTGGTGTACAGTTGTGGGTAATGGGGTTTGGGGGGGGCTCAGCACACAAGGGAGCATTTTATGAAGTCCACTGCAGTGCCCCCTAGGGTGCCTGGTTGGTGTCCTGACATGATAGGGGGACCAGTGCACTACAAATGCTGGCTCCTCCCACATCCAAATGGCTTGCATTTGGACGTTTTTGACATGGACGTCTTTGGTTTTGAAAATTGCCGAAACTCAAAGATGTCCATGTCTAGGGACGTCCAAATCTAGGGATGTCGAAATTTAAGGATGTCCTTGGATTTGGACGTCTCTGACGGTATTTTCGAAATGAAAGATGGACATCCATCTTGCTTCGAAAATACGGTTTTCCCCGCCCCAGATTTTAACGTTTTGCAAAGACGTCCAAATTGCAACTTGGATGTTTCTTTAGAAAATGCCACTCCACATTTTTTTTTCTTAAACCTGGCCACAACATTCAAAAAATCACTTAGGTGCCCTTTTACAGAGTGGCAGTAAGCCCAACGTAGGCTTACTGTTCACTCTTCCAGGGCTACTGTTGGCATAACGTGGCCACCAGCAGAAGTTCCAAGTCAAGCTTGCTGGGTTACTGAGGGAGTCCTTACCACCATCTCAATGTGTCCACATAGCCCTGGAAATGAGTAGTTTACTAGCACTTATGCCCATTCTAACCACCTAAAGCTAAGTGGTTGCTTACAGAATCAGCTTGTAAATGCCTAAGTCTAATTTTAACATTCAGATATACTCTGTCCAAAAAGATTCACTATCTCATCTCTGTTGCTGAAAACAAACACAACCTGTATTACCTTGATGCTGAAGTGTAAGGCATGCGACCTGAAATCATTAAAGGTCAGACTTATGCTTATTACAAGTCTTGAAATAATATTTTGTTTCACTTTTAATGGTCTTCATATGCTCATAAATTTGGTGTTTGGAAGGTATATGTCAGACCTGTGAGTTCTTGTACCAAGTAGAGCGCTGCCAAGTCCAGTACTCGGACCAGGTTCTGCTTGGCGGCCGGACAAGCCCGGGTTTCAACTGCGATGACCGCCTTTCCCTAGACATTGAGCCCCTAGGTTTGGGCAGCCTGCAGGGTTTACGAGATGGAGCAGGAAGCGGGGTGATGAACGTGATGGCCAGACAGGCAGCAGGCAAGAGAGTAATCCAGGTACAGGCAAGGTCAGTAGGCAGGCAGCAGACACAAGAGTAATCTGGGTACAGGCAGTCAGTAGGTAGGCAGCAGACACAAGAGTAATCCAGGTACAAGCAGAGTCAGTAGGCAGGCAGCAGACACAAGAGTAATCCAGGCACAGACAGAGTCAGTAGGCAGGCAACAGACACAAGAGTAATCCAGGTACAGGCAGAGTCAGTAGGCAGGCAGCAGACACAAGAGTAATCCAGGTACAGGCTAAGTCAGCAACAAGGAACAAAGTAGAGGAGAAGCACACTACTGAGCAAGTAACCCCTACCAAAGTAGAAGCCGAAGCAAGGAGTCTAGGGAGAGCTCAGCTGATAAAGTCCTGTCGTCTGACATCAGCAGGGAGAAGGGGCACAGCCATAAGACAAGAGCAGGGGAAGGAGGAACCGGAAGACCAATAGGAGAGAAGCAAGGGAAGCCAGGCAGAGGAAGAGCAGACCCAGGTGGGTGGAAGCAAAGCAATCAAGGAGCCTGGAAGCCAGGCAGACAGAGCAGAGTCAGGTGCATGGAAGCAAAGCAATCAAGGAGCCTGCAGCCAGAGAAGAACTGCACACACATGGCTCAGGGCTGTGCCAGTCAAGTGTGCATGTCGACGGGACCCTGCGCAGCCCGAGCACACTGCTTGCGTTGAGGTAGAGGTCATGACAGTATAATAGTTTTATCCAACATATTTCAAATTTCAAGAACATGCCAAACAATAAACATTACAACTATCAAATCAAGAAGTTTTATAGTCTTACCATCTGTTCCATAATAAATCGCTTAGGTTTGGTTTATATATTTACAAAATGAACTTTTGCTGTACTTGAGAAAGCGCCAATGTTTCACTGGCTTCCAGGATTTGTCTAGATCTTTCCTGAGCACAGGGGCCTATGTACATTTAAAAAATATATATTCATAATGTGTAGTTAATACTTTTGCTGTGTGTTTAATGTATCTGGGTTTTTAAAAGATTTGGACAAGTTTTCTGGAAGAACAGTCCATAGTCTGCTATTGAGGTAGGCAAGGGGAAGCCACTTCTTACCCTGGGATTGGTAGCATGGAATGTTGCTTCTATTTGGGATTCAGGAATCTTGCTACACTTTGGGATTCTGCCAGGTGCTTGTGACCTGGATTAACCACTGTTGGAAACAGGATACTGGGCTAGATGGACCATTGGTCTGACCCAATATGGTAATTCTTATGTTCTTATGCTCTTGAGTGGAGGAGTAGTCTAGTGGTTAGTACAGCAGAGTTTTATGCTGGGGACCTGTGTTCAATCCCCACTGCAGCTCCTTGTGACTCTGGATAAATCACTTAACCTTCCATTGCCTCAGGTACAAATAAGTAACTGTATATACTATGCAAATCACTTTGAATGTAGTTGCAAAAAACCACGGAAGGGTGGTATATGAAGCCCCATTCCCTTTAATGTGGAATTTTAAGTTACGGGCAGGAAGGGGGTGAGAAAGGGGTAGGCAATGCAATACAGATGTTAACATGTTTCACTGCATTAATGTCAAGACAGGCTTCTAATGTGGAAATTTAACTATGCATCCAAAAATGTAGTTAATTGCTCCTGCGGTATCAGCCACTGGATTAATGTGTAGTATTATGCTTAATGCCACAGCTTCTTAACCTCACATGTTGAACAGGCCCTCTCTAACTAAAAAAACATTACAACAGAGAATTTTGCTATTAACAGTCTAGAAGGTAACTACTAAAATGGTCAGTGGTCTTTATCATAAAGTGTATGGGGACAGACTTAAAGATCTCAATATGTATACTTCCGAAGAAAGGTTAGAAATGGGAGATATGATGGAGATGTTTAAATATTTACATGGCATAAAGGTACATGAGGCAAGTCTCCTTCCACTAAAGAGAAGCTCTAGAATGAGGGGGCATAGGATGAAAGTGAAAGGGGACAGACTCAAGAGTAACCTGAGAAAATAATTTCTTCACAGAAGGGTGGTGAATTCGTGGAACAACCTTCCGGTGAAGGTGGTGGAAATTACGACTGTATCTGAACTCAAGAAAGCATGGGACAAGCACGTGGGATCTTTTAGGGAGAGGAAGAAATAGTGGATGGCATGGATGAACAGACTGGATAGGTCATATGGTCTTTATCTGCCTTTATTTTTCTCTGTTTCTATGTTTATGTTAATGAAAAACCTTACTATCGTTTAATAAATAGACACATCAGAAGAAGTGCAGTGGGTTGCAAGAAGGGGTGTAGTAAATAGGCGATCCAAAAAAAAGGAGAGAAACAGCAATACTATCAGAAAATCAAAAAAGCAATAGTTTCAAACACAAATGTGCAGGATTTGTTAATGGTAGCCATTTGAAAAACTCTAAATGGAGTGGAGGAAACAAGACCTCAGAGAATAAGCTACAGCTCTATCCAAAGAGCAATGTACTCCACACTAACTATTTTTAATAAATGTCATTCAACCAAAGGCTTACAAAGTAACAAAAAAACAACACATCGAACTAGAACAGTTCAAATAATTCTCTGCTGATATCAGTCATTGTACCTAGCTCAGTCACATCATCTGAAAACCCGGCAACACCAGTCTGTGCAGCTGCTCAGTGAGCAAATTTTGTACATCCACAATTGAAAAACTCAAATACTCAAATTCCTGACAGGGCTGCATCGGAGAAAACTTTCCTAGTTCATGCACTAACAGTGACTCACAGTGAGCAGCTGGACAGACTGGTGTTGTCGTTTTGAGAAGATGCAACTGAGCTAAGTAAAAGTACTGATATCCATGGAGAATTTTTTTGAACTCTTCTAATTTGATGTGTTGGTGTTTTGTTAATGTGTAAGCCTTTGGCTGAGTGACATTTATTAAAAAGAGTTGGTGTGGATTTTTTTTTCTGACCTATGATGGTACATTGTTCATTATTTGGATAGAGCTATAGCTTATTCTCTGAGGTCGTTTAGAGTTTTCATGTAGTAAATAGACCCCGTGGAGGGGCATAATCGAATGCGAACGCCCATCTCCATGGGCGTCTATGTCTGAAAACGGGTACGTGAAGAAGCAGGACAGACCGTATTTTCGAAAAAAAAATGGGCGTCCATCTTTTGTTTCGAAAATACGGTTTGGACGAACTAAATGCCATGGATTTGGTCCTTTCTGAGCTGGGCGTTTTGGGGTTTTTTTTTGGCGATAATGGAAAATAAAAATGACCAGCTCAGAAACGTCCTAATCCAAGCCATTTGGTCGTGGGAGGGACAAATGTACAACACTGCCATAGCTCTTAGGGGTGAAGGGGGCAACTACATGTGGGTACAGTGGGTTTCAGAGGCCTCCCATTTACCAACCCAAGTGTTACAGGTGGGGGGGGGGGATGGGCCTGGGTCTGCCTGCCTGAAGTGCACTGCAGTACCCACTAAAAGAGAGGTTGATAAGAGCAGATTTGAATTGCTATAAAAGTGCATGCTCCGATGTCTCAGCAATGATGGTGCCATTTTGAATTTCAGTTTGCAGCCATATGTAGTGAGCACGAAACCTGTAAGTTATTTTGTGTTTGCTTTCATTGAATAGGTTTTTTTAACTTTTTAACTATCTTATCTGATGTTTTATTATAGAACCAGCTTGCCACAGCCATTGAGTCATCCCATGTCACTGACCCTGAGGAAGACAGTTGATACCGGCAAAATGGGTCCCATTGGGCGGAGTTCATTAAGTATTAGTGTTTCAAAGTCTATTTTGTGGCTGCAGTTATTTAGCTGAATCAATAGAACCAGTTCACTTTTCAAATGAAGTTTGGTGATTTTTGCACATATTGATAAAATTTGATAAAAGCACAATATTAATTTCAAAAATTAAGGGGTTTTTTTTCTGGATGGATGATAGACACCTATAACCAGTTGAAATCATATATATAACAAGTTATTGATCTGTGCCTGGTTTCTGAGATCCTTTCCCTCTTTTTTCATTTTATGTAAAACACTTTACATTTCTTCGTCCATACAGAGATTCCAATTGTTCAGTTTTGTAAATGCCAGTATGCAAGTTAGGCGTGGTTAAGCAGCATTCTGTAATTCCAATTCCATGTACAACTTTTCAGAACATCCCTGACACATCCACAACCACACCCTCTTTTGAGATACACACCATGGGAGTTAGGTGCCATACCCTATAGAATCACTAGGCATACTATCACAGTAATCACTAGGCATACATATGATACAAGCAGTGGCGTTCCTAGCCTGGATGGCACCCAGGGCGGATCGCCGATGCGCCCCCCTCCCCGGGTGTAGCGCCCCCCAACTGCGAAATGACACCTTCCCCCCCCCCCCGGGTGCACGCCGCTGGGGGGGGTGCTGCGGCGCGCGCCTGTGGGCTCCGACTTCGCTAACTTCGCTCGTTCACTGCAGCTCCCTTTGCCCCGGAACAGGAAGTAACCTGTTCCGGGGCAGAGGGAGCTGCAGCGAACGAGTGAAGTTAGTGAAGTCGGAGCCCACAGGCGCATGCCATGGCACCCCCAGCAGCGTGCACCTGGGGCGGACCGCCCCCACCGCCCCCTCCTTGGTACGCCACTGGATACAAGTGAATATTATAATGAAAAAATAATTAAAAAAATAAAAACTGAGGTCGATGAGGATTGCAGTACTGCCTCCTAAACATGCTTGGCTCATAATTAGCCACTATAGAGGCAGACACACTGATCTGGGGATCCTAGTAAAGCGCCTTTGATTAATTAGACCACTGTGTTTGAATAAGGACGTATCTCATGTGAAGTTGAGTATAATGAGATAGATACCCTATAGAATAGCATGCAAGTGCAAATTTTAATGAGTGCCAATTAACATCAGTAATTAGTTGCTAACACCCAATTATAGATGGTTCAGAGGTCACGTGCATCTTGGAAGTGCACTCAAAGCTGGACACGCAAATTTGGGCACCATATATAAAATCCAGGGGATAGTCCTTAGCCATGCATATTTCAGCTGGAAGAGCAGTTCAGGTCTTCACTATTTGATAGGGGTGAGATTGTTCAAAAATCCTCCCATATCACTCCTCTCAGAGCTGGAAAATGAAACTTACGAGAGGTACGTAACACCCTCCTGTTCTGGCCTAATAATGCCGGTAGCAAGAAAGTCATATAGGGCTTCTTTTACTACTGTGCTAGCAACTCCCTCATCGACAAATGATAGGAAACCCATTCAATTTCTATGGGCTTCCTCTCATTTGCCACACCAGGACTCTGTAGCACAGTTTAGTAAAAGAGGCCTAAAATGAGATGATTGACCATATAATGATTTAAAAATCAAATTTCATAACTTAAAAATTACTCATTCTCTAATTGTGAGCCAGTGTAATTGATATAACAAAGGTATGGCCCTTTCGCATCTTGCTGCAGAACAAAGTAATCTAGTGGAGTGTTATGTAATGTTTGGAGTTTCTTAAGCACAGAAACAGAACAGCCATTGTAAATAATATTGCAGTAGTCCAATTGTGTCAGCAATAAAGCCTGAACCAGCATCTCGAACTGTTCAAACAAAAAATAAGGGGTCTTTTACTAAAGGGCGGGCAGCAATAGGCTTGCTGCACGCCAATCTGGACCTACCGCCGGGCTACTGATTTTTTGAACATCAACCCCAGATACCTTTCAGTCTGTACTTGAAAACAAAGTGGCAATAATGAAATTAGAAATACTAGATAGATTAACTGAGCTTTATGTGAAATCTTTTTTATTATTGAGAAAACCATATACAACAAGATGCAATACATATTCAGGCAACATAACATTTGGAAAACCAAACCCAGCATCTATTCCCTCCCCCTCCCTACTATCCCACTCCCCACTTTCAATACCAGCACAAAAGTATATCCAACACTAATTCCGCCCCTTGTCCCCCCCCCCCCATCCCACACAGAATCCTAGAAGGTACATCCCTTCCTTCCACTCCTCCAAGGGGTCTGTGTTTTTATAGCCCCCCCCCCCCCCAGGAAAGCAAATGGAAAACATCAACAGAGAGTGAAACTGTCTGAGCTTTATTTCAATAGGTTCTTGACTCTTCCGCGAAAATGTACTGTACATGCGAAAGCTTTATTCTTGGTAAACAGATTGAACTTTGACTTTCCACATTTATCACTTTTCATTAATGATTACTCCATGTAAAGTAGGAGTGGACCATGATTGCAGAATTTAATCTGAATATTGCAGTTCTGGGATAAGAGAAGAGAAGGAGATGCACAAAGCACGGTTCTCAGAAGTGAAGTTTAAACCTGCTTGTCTATTACCACTCCATGTGGCTCTGGGCATGACATTTTATCCATGTTTCAGTTCTGAATGGGGAATAATGATATCACTTCATGCTTTACTCGGACATTGGTTAAGCACATCAGAATGCAGAATTTAAGGCCCATATTTTTAACTGTGGAACTTCGGAAGTATTAAATCTACAAGGAATGTACCAAGTATTAATGATGGGGGTAATTCTACAAAGCATTTTCTGCAAGTGGAAATGGCAGTTATAAATTGTGTGAGATATGCAGGTGTACTGATATGCAATCTGTGCATAAGCATCCCACAGGGTGTAATTTGGTTGGAGCTAAGGCGCAGTTGCAATGTACTTGTAACTGTCACTAATTCTGTCGTTAGCTCCTAGCACTGGATTTTCAAGTACCTCAACTGCATAGGAAAGGCTAGAAGGGTCATTGGTGAGATTACATATACCCATGGTTTTGGAGGAAAGATATGTTTTTCCAGAATCCTAACTTCCACAATGGAGTAGCTTGGCTTTGTACTCAAATCAATCTGCTTATCTCTTACACTCAGGTAACAGGGCCCGGGATAGGGATTCATTCTCTTCCACAAAAAGAAGGAAGAGAAATCTCTCACAGTAGGCTCGGCATTACCCCATATATAGTGTGGAAATAGCCAAATTGAAGGGTTCCTTTTATACCAAGCTGGCCTGAACACTGGACAAGCACAAGCCAGAGGGGTCTCTAAACTCTCAAGGAAGAGAGTCAAAAATAAAAAAAGGCAAGTGGAGGTTGTTGGAGATCCTCTCATACCTAAACCAAGGAGAGGAAGGAACTTTAGAGCCTCAGGTGAACCCAGTTCCCAGGTGCTATTCAAGGAATGGGATCTTATTCCAGGTAACACAGCTAGAGTCCCAGGAACCAGCCTGCAGAGCCTAAGAAGGAGTGAGAGGAATGCAAATCAGAATCAAGTCTTGATGTCAGAGAGGAGGAGAGTAAAGCTGCTATACATACTACTTTATATCTGTAGAAGAAATTATAACTACCTTGTGCTCCTTTTGCAAAATGACTGCTCCTGAAATGGGACTCCTTTGGATTACTGTTAAATTTAAAGTCACAGGTACTTGACTGTGTGTTGAAGGGAGGGTCAAGGAATGGTAACCAGACCAAGAGATCTGTAAGATTGATGACCTTGAAATTAGTTCTTCCCCTACCCCGTAGGACCCATCATCTTATTGCTTATGTAGCACCACATAACGCCTTTTAACAGGGGTCTGCCTGGGGTCCCTACATGCGAGTGGGTGTAAATTTATACATGAAAATTTATGTGCTGTTATGGAAAATTCCGAGGCCCACCTGAGGGCTAATATTGGACTGGTTTGGTGTCTTTATATAATAGATATAATGGGCCAGATTCTATATATGGCATCATAAAAATCAGCGCTGAAAAAAATACAGCTAGGCATACTCTATAAACTACACCTAAAGATAGGCACGGTTTATAGAATATGCCTAGGGCCCATCTGCATGATTAAACTAGTTGTGGGAATTTACAGCAAGAGGGGCATAATCGAAAGGGGCGCCCAAGTTTTCCTGAGGACATCCTCGCAGGACGTCCCGGCGAAGGGGTGGGGAAACCCATTTTATCGAAACAAGATAGGTGTCCATCTTTCGTTTCGATAATACGGTCGGGGACACCCAAATTGTGAAATTTAGGTCGACCTTAGAGATGGTTGTCCCCGATTTTCGGCGATAATGGAAACCGAGGACACCCACCTCAGAAACAACCAAATCCAAGCCATTTGGTCATGGGAGGAGCCAGCATTCATAGTGCACTGGTCCCCCTGACATGCCAAGACACCAACCGGGCACCCTAGGAGGCACTGCAGTAGACTTCAGAAATTGTTCCCAGGTGCATAGCTCCCTTATCTTGTGTGCTGAGCCCCCCAACCCCCCCCCAAACCCACTCCTCACAACTGTACACCACTACCATAGCCCTTAGGGGTGAAGAGGGGCACCTACATGTGGGTACAGTGGTTTCTGGTGGGTTTTGAAGGGCTCACATGTACCACCACAAGTGTAACAGGTAGGGGGGATGGGCCTGGGTCCGCCTGCCTGAAGTGCCCTGCACCCACTAAAACTGCTTCAGGGACCTGCATACTGCTGCGATGGACCTGAGTATGCTATTTGAGGCTGACATAGAGGCTGGAAAAAATACTTTTTTTAAAAAATTTTGAGGGTGGGAGGGGGTTAGTGACCACTGGGGGAGTAAGGGGAGGTCATCCCCGATTCCCTCCAGTGGTCATCTGGTCATTTAGGGCACATTTTTGTGGCTTGGTCGTAAGAAAAAAAGGGCCAGGTAAAGTCGTCCAAGTGTTCATCAGGGATGCCCTTCTTTTTTCCATTATCGGCCCACATGTTAAGGATGCCCCAGTCCCGCCTTCGCTACGCCTACGTCATGCCCCCGTGAACTTTGGTCGTCCCCGTGACGGAAAGTAGTTGAGGATGCCCAAAATCGGCTTTTGATTATGCCGATTTGGGTGACCCTGTGAGAAGTACGTCCATCTTGCGATTTGTGTCGAAAGATGGGCGTCCTTCTCTTTCAAAAATAAGCCTGCAAGTAAAACTTGGTGTAAATGCCGGTGACTAAGTTAGGCGCTGAGAGGAAGATTCTATATATGGTGCCTAAAAAATTGGCACTGACTAAGTGTATTCTATAATCAATGGTTAGATTTAGGTGACAATTATAGAATACTCGTAGCTGATATTTCAGTGCATAAATCTACGTGCATCCATTTACACTAATACAAATGTGGCATAAATCCTGGTGTATAGACTTAGGCGCACTGGGCCATACTCTATAACTAGGTGTGGAAATTTTGGAAAGCCCACAAAACACCCATTTCTCCACCCATAACCATGCCAGTTTTTGCCTGTGCTTGTTAGAAATTTGGCGTACATTGTTACAGAATAAACTTAGTGAGTTGTGCTCCTAAATTCTAAACAGCGGCAATTAGTGCTCATTATTGCTTGTTTAGTGCTATTATCAGTGTTTATTATCTTATTAAGCCAATTAAGTTGCATGCATTGTTATAGAATCCATGCCGATTTCAGTGAGGATCTCTAGGCATGCTATATAGAATCCGGAGGTGAGCAGGTATATTCTATAACAGTGTGCATAAGTTTTAGAAATGATCCAACCATCCCTTGTCCATGACCATGCCCTTTTTCAGCAGCACACATTCGAATTTACACACATAACTTTACAGAATATGTTTAGCAAGTTGTGCGCATAAATTCTGATTAAAGCAGTGTCAATAATTGCCTGTTAAATGGCAATCAGCAACATTGTTTTGGCTTGTTAAGATAATGAAGTTATGTGCGAAATATAGAATACAACCTGAATTGCATCCGCAACTCAAGTTGCACTATATGGAACCTGGGAGAAAGTGCATACTTATTTGGACAGTTTCCATTGAATGTGATGCCCAAAAAAGTATAAGGATTATATGAGGGGAGCTGATCTAGAGCTTCTGGGGCCCTTAGCCCCAAAAAAGTTGCAATGTTTATCATGGAGAGAACATTCCACATCTCTTTCCCGTACCTGTTTTGAATGCCAAACTTTATAAAAGTGTGAAATAACATTTAGCAAAGTACTTGAAGTGTGGCTTCCTCTAGTAGGCATAAATGTAAGTATTGCCATACTGGGACAGACCAAAGGTCCATCAAGCCCAGCATCTTGTTTCCAACAGTGGCCAATCCAGGTCACAAATACCTGGCAATATCCCAAAAAAGTACAAAACATTTTATACTGCTTATCCCAGAAATAGTGGATTTTCTCCAAGTCCATTTACTAATGGTCTATGGACTTTTCCTTTAGGAAGCCGTCCAAACCTTTTTAAAACTCCGCTAAGCTAATAGCCTTTACCACATTCTCTGGCAAAAAATTCCAGAGTTTAATCGCACGTTGAGTTAGCCATTCCTCTTCAATCTCTGAAAGGCTAACACTTTCCAAATGGCATGCTGCAGATGAATCCAAGCAAAATATTGGGCCTGGGCCTGGGAAAGGCTTATTCCTGTTTCAAAAGCTTTAAATCAACCCAATGGGAAGGATGTTGAACAACTCAGGAGGTTACCATTTTAAGTATTTAGTGTTAAATCCAATAAAATGACAAAATATGCATCTTGCTTCCTTCTCTTGTTTCTTCATGAAATGTAGTAATCTCCATAATGCTGAACAGGGATCTTCAGGTTACAATAAATGTTTATCCTAAATGAGGGCCAAACTGTATTTAACTCATTCTTCCAGTGCACAGAATTATAGAGGAACAAGCAGTCAAGGCCCATTTGATGCACATGGAGGGGCATAATCGAATGGGGGCGCCCATCTACAAGGGCGCCCATCTCTAAGGACGGCCCCATAAAGAAGCGTCCCCGACCGTATTATCGAAACAAGATCGGCGGCCATCTTTCAGTTCGATAATACGGTCGGGGCCTGCCAAATTTCAACATTTGGGTCGACCTTAGAGATGGCCGGCATTGGTTTTCGCCAATAATGGAAACCAAGGCCGGCCATCTCAAAAACGGCCAAATCCAAGGCATTTGGTTGTGGGAGGAGCCAGCATTTGTAGTGCACTGGTCCCCCTCACATGCCAGGACACCAACTGGGCACCCTAGGGGGCACTACAGTGGACTTCATTAATTGCTCCCAGGTACATAGCTCTCTTCCCTTGGGTGCTGAGCCCCCCCAAATGCCCCCCAAAGCTCACTCCCCACAACTGTACACTATTACCATAGCCCTTATGGGTGAAAGGGGGCACCTACATGTGGGTACAGTGGATTTCAGGTGGGTTTTGGAGGGCTCACATTTACCACCACAAGTGTAACAGATAGGGGGGGATGGGCCTGGGTCTGCCTACCTGAAGTGCACTGCACCCACTAAAACTGCTCCAGAGACCTGCATACTGCTGTCATGGAGCTGGGTATGACATTTGAGGCTGGCATAGAGGCTGGCAAAAAAATGTTTTTAATTTTTTTTAGGGTGGGAGGGGGTTGGTGACCACTGGGGGAGTAAGGGAAGGTCATCCCCGATTCCCTCCGGTGATCATCTGGTCAATTCAGACACCTTTTTGAGGCTTGGTCCTGAAAATAAATGGACCAAGTAAAATCGGCCAAATGCTCATCAGGGCCACCCTTCTTTTTTCCATTATCGGCCAAGGACGGCCATCTCTTAACTACGCCCCCGTCCCGCCTTCGGTACACTGCCAACACGCCCCCTTGAACTTTGGCCGGCCCTGCGGCGGAAAGCAGTTGAGGGCAGCCAAAATCGGCTTTCGATTATACCGATTTGGCCGCCCTTAGGAGAAGGGCGCCCATCTCCCGATTTGTGTCGGAAGATGGGTGCCCTTTTCCTTTGAAAATAGGCAGGATGGTCTACCCATTATTATATATCAACAAAGAAATAAACTTGAAATTATCTCACTGAATCAGTCCCCTTCTCTTAACTGTCCAATGCCTGCTTGAATTCTTCCACTACCCCAGCTCCTACTACCTCCTCTGGAAGTCTGCTCCACGTGTCTACCGCCATCTTCTCTCAGCACATAAGTATTGGGACCAAACTTTCAAGTAACTGCTTGGCACAGACTGCAGACATGTTTCTAATGTGAAACAGCTGGGCAGTTGGAATGCCAGAATAAATACTTTTAACATCCCTCTAGATGGCAACCACAAGATGGCGATCTCCTCAAAGAGAACTATCATCAAGTCCATCCAGTAAATACCTCACAGACTGATATTAAAACATTTGGTGGAATTATAACTTGAGGGTCATTTCACAGCTTTTACTTCGGGTGGGAAAGGGCCAGGAAATCCAGAAGTAGCACTGATAGCTAACTCAAACAATATCATCCAGATCACCTTTTGTATGTTTTCTTTTTTATTTCATATCTGAGGAAATGAGTCTAAAATTTTACATGTTCTGCATTATCTCTCTCCATTGTGTCCTCTTGAAGCCAGACTAATTCATATAAAGCATGAATATAGGAAGGACAAATTGAGAGGGGATTTTCACTAGAACCCTGTAGGCACAGCATAGCCAGCTGGAAAAATCAAGTCAGTATTTGAGCTCCTAAGCGGTCAGCAGTGCTGCCAGTCACAAAGGGCCTGATTCTACTTTTGACACCACAAAAATCAGCAAGATGGAAAACATGCCTACTCATATTCGAGAAACTGCACCTAAAGTTAAACATGGTTTATAGAATATGTGTAGCGCCACTGACATGACTAAAATTAAGGTGCAGCAATTTACATCAATGAAAAGCTGGTGTATATGCCCTCGCCTAACTTTAGTTGTGGAACGGGTTATTTTATAACATTGCGTGTAAATTTTAGGAATGTCTATGACCCACACATGCTCCTCCAATGGCTATACCCACTTTTGAGATCCGCACGGTAAAATTTAAGCAGACTATAGAATACGCTTGGCAAATAATGCACGTAAATTTTAATTAGTGCCAATTAGTGCAGATAATTTCTTGTTAAAATCCAATTATCAGCACTGATTGACTTGTTAACCAATTGAATTGTGCACGCAAATCAGAATCTGCCCAGATTTGCATGTACAACTGTAGTCACACTATATAGAATTTGCAGGATAATGCTTTCAAAATAATCCCGGGAACTGAGCTGATAATTCTGGATATAGAAATTGCTATATGGCCAAAGTTAACCATCCAAAAAGGGTACAGGTCTTGGGCAGAGCCACTTAGATGTAAAATTTGTATGTCTGATGGGGGAAGCTATGAACATGAGCTACTGTTAAGATGTGTTATTTTGCCACTACCTCTGCTATTATAGCACAGGTCCCATTTTATTGAATGAGACCTAGGGTCTTTTTTACTAAGCTGTGCTAGTAAATGGGCTTAGCGTGTCCTAACATGGGACTTTCCTACATGCTAAGCCTATTTCTAGCATGGCCCGTAAAACAGGCATTTTTTTTCATTTGTAGAATTTCTGTTAGCATTAGCATGTGGCCATTTAAAAATTGAATGTGGGAACACTTTCCTCCACCTATTTAGGAGGTGCTAAGGGTTCCTACATTAAGTCCACATTATTCAGTTAGTGTATGCTAATGTCAGCGAACTAGCTGACTTACACTTACACACCCATCCTCTGCCCCTGACACGCCCCCTCCAAAAAAATAAAAAAAAATAAATACCACACAGTTACCCGGATCTATATAAGGCAACTAAACCAGCACACATAGACGATTTGCACACACACAACTTAATTGATTAATGAGCCAATCGGCACCAATAATTGCCTACTAACAACCAATTATTGGTGTTCATTGGCATTAATTGGGACTTATGTGCACATTGTATTCTATACTGCTGTGCATGGAATTCCTATAGTGTGTAATTTCAAGAAGGAGTGAACACGGGCATTTCGGGGGCATTTCAGGGGTGTTACAAGAATTTACGTGCATTGGTACAGAATAGACTTGATCGATGCCTAACTTACATGCTGACAATTACACTTACTTTCAGCAGACATAATTGCTTGGGCCTAAAGTTAGTCATCATTTATGCACTTAGCTCTATTCTATAAAGGATGCAGATCATTTATAGAATAGCGCTCAATGCTGATTTTTCTTTGGCGCCATTTATAGAATCTAGTCCTTAGTGAACAAATGACAAAATTAACACAGAATGCTTTAGTGAATCCTACGCACGTTAGCACTTAATGCAGCTTAGTAAAAGAGACCCCTATTTACTAATAACTTGGCTTTGCAGTAAAATAATATGCCATGTTGATAAGTTCCCCAATACACACTTAAGGGTGAATTCTATAAATAGCGCCCAAAAAATCGACACTGAAGAAACATGCTTTGCGGTATTCTATAAACTGTGCCTAAAGTTCAGCACAATTTATAGAATAACACTAAAGCGGAGAGGTCACGCATGAATTTAGGCACCGCCATTTGCACCAACAAAACTGTGAATGGGCTGTGTCGTCATTAGCACACAGCAGCCACTAGCGCAGCTTAGTAAACAGGGGGGTATACAGTGGTGGAAATAAGTATTTGATCCCTTGCTGATTTTGTAAGTTTGCCCACTGACAAAGACATGAGCAGCCCATAATTGAAGGGTAGGTTATTGGTAACAGTGAGAGATAGCACATCACAAATTAAATCCGGAAAATCACATTGTGGAAAGTATATGAATTTATTTGCATTCTGCAGAGGGAAATAAGTATTTGATCCCCCACCAACCAGTAAGAGATCTGGCCCCTACAGACCAGGTAGATGCTCCAAATCAACTCGTTACCTGCATGACAGACAGCTGTCGGCAATGGTCACCTGTATGAAAGACACCTGTCCACAGACTCAGTGAATCAGTCAGACTCTAACCTCTACAAAATGGCCAAGAGCAAGGAGCTGTCTAAGGATGTCAGGGACAAGATCATACACCTGCACAAGGCTGGAATGGGCTACAAAACCATCAGTAAGACGCTGGGCGAGAAGGAGACAACTGTTGGTGCCATAGTAAGAAAATGGAAGAAGTACAAAATGACTGTCAATCGACAAAGATCTGGAGCTCCACGCAAAATCTCACCTCGTGGGGTATCCTTGATCATGAGGAAGGTTAGAAATCAGCCTACAACTACAAGGAGGGAACTTGTCAATGATCTCAAGGCAGCTGGGACCACTGTCACCACGAAAACCATTGGTAACACATTACGACATAACGGATTGCAATCCTGCAGTGCCCGCAAGGTCCCCCTGCTCCGGAAGGCACATGTGACGGTCCGTCTGAAGTTTGCCAGTGAACACCTGGATGATGCCGAGAGTGATTGGGAGAAGGTGCTGTGGTCAGATGAGACAAAAATTGAGCTCTTTGGCATGAACTCAACTCGCCGTGTTTGGAGGAAGAGAAATGCTGCCTATGACCCAAAGAACACCGTCCCCACTGTCAAGCATGGAGGTGGAAATGTTATGTTTTGGGGGTGTTTCTCTGCTAAGGGCACAGGACTACTTCACCGCATCAATGGGAGAATGGATGGGGCCATGTACCGTACAATTCTGAGTGACAACCTCCTTCCCTCCGCCAGGGCCTTAAAAATGGGTCGTGGCTGGGTCTTCCAGCACGACAATGACCCAAAACATACAGCCAAGGCAACAAAGGAGTGGCTCAGGAAGAAGCACATTAGGGTCATGGAGTGGCCTAGCCAGTCACCAGACCTTAATCCCATTGAAAACTTATGGAGGGAGCTGAAGCTGCGAGTTGCCAAGCGACAGCCCAGAACTCTTAATGATTTAGAGATGATCTGCAAAGAGGAGTGGACCAAAATTCCTCCTGACATGTGTGCAAACCTCATCATCAACTACAGAAGACGTCTGACCGCTGTGCTTGCCAACAAGGGTTTTGCCACCAAGTATTAGGTCTTGTTTGCCAGAGGGATTAAATACTTATTTCCCTCTGCAGAATGCAAATAAATTCATATACTTTCCACAATGTGATTTTCCGGATTTAATTTGTGATGTGCTATCTCTCACTGTTACCAATAACCTACCCTTCAATTATGGGCTGCTCATGTCTTTGTCAGTGGGCAAACTTACAAAATCAGCAAGGGATCAAATACTTATTTCCACCACTGTATGTGGCTGCAATCTATCTGCTTACGGTAAGTTCATAAAGTCACAGTACCACAAAACCATTATTTAACCAATTTACGAAACTTCAAAATATTAATTTATAAATGCAAAGAGAGATGTAAGGAGTTACCCATCTTTGGTGCCAAATAAACAAAAACTTTCTGCCAGGCAGTAGCGTAGCCACAGGTGGGCCTGGGTGGGCCAGGGCCCACCCACTTAGGGTTCAGGCCCACCCAACAGTAGCACACGTTTAGCGGTAGCTGGTGGAGATCCCAAGCTCTGCCAGCTGAAGACTTCCTCCTGATGGTAACAAAAACGCTACTCCCCATGATACCGGCACCTGCGCATGCTCAGTTTTCAGTGCATGCTTGCTGCAGACTGCCAAGGTGGAAAGAAGCATTTCCCACCAGCTGAGATATTTTTTTGGTGTGTGTGTGGGGGGGGGGGGGGGGGGGACACTTGATGCCCACCCACTTCTTGCCTAGGCCCACCCAAAATCTGTTGTCTGGCTACGCCCCTGCTGTCAGGTATACTATAATTATACCTGAAAGGGAACAGTCAATGAGGCCTGCTATGAGGACCAAAGAAATCTCGATGGAGCATAATGGATCATAATATCCTTCTAGACATCCTTGACTATTACGGAATCCGTGGAGGTGTGTAAAAATGGCTCTCAGGATTCCTAAGGTCTAGATCATACCAAGTGAAACAATCAGGTACAGTTTCATCAGCATGGTCCCCTGTTTGTGGTGTGCCCCAGAGCTCGTCATTGTTCCCCATCCTATTTAACATCACGTTGATTCCATTTGGCAATTTACTGGAGAAAATGGTCTCCTGTCATGTATCCCGGTGCCTCGCCGTAAATAATTTTATGAACAGTCATGCAGATTTTGAAAGTGATACGTTCTTTGATTGGTAGCCAATGCAATTTTTCTCAGAGTGGTTTGGCGCTGACAAAACGTGTTTTTTCAAATACAAGCCTGGCTGCTGTGTTTTGGGCGGTCTGAAGTTTCTTTATGATTTGATCCTTGCATCCTGCATAGATTCCATTATAGTAATCTGCATGGCTTAGTACCATTGAACTCAACACTGATAAAACTAAATTCATAATAGTTACTAATCCTCATCACGCTATAAATCTTAAAGCATTTACCAATGAGAACATCACATATCCCCTTGCGTCGACCAATATACTCATATCACCCCTCTCCTCAAGTCACTGCACTAGCTTCCGATTAGGTACCACATACAGTTCAAGCTTCTCCTACTAGCCTACAAATGCACTCGATCTGCAGCCCCCTCCCTACCTCTCTACCCTCATCTCCCCATACGTTCCTACCCGTAACCTCCGCTCTCAAGACAAATCCCTCCTTTCAGTACCCTTCTCCACCACTGCCAACTCCAGGCTCCGCCCTTTCTGCCTCACTTCACCCCATGCTTGGAATAAACTCCCTGAGCCCATTCGCCAGGCCCCCTCCCTGCCCATCTTTAAATCCTTGCTCAAAGCCCACCTCTTCAATGTCGCCTTCAGCACCTAACCACCTTACCTCTATTCTGGAAATCTAGACTGCCCCAACTTGACATTTCGTCCTTTAGATTGTAAGCTCCATTGAGCAGGGACTGTCCTTCTTTGTTCAACTGTACAGCGCTGCGTAACCCTAGTAGCGCTCTAGAAATGTTAAGTAGTAGTAGGAGTCACAGTTAACTAATTTCTCACTCTAGATAACCACATTTGCAAAGTGGTATCAAGTGTCTTCAATTCATTATGAAAATTGAGGAGACTAAGACCATTCTTCACAAAATCAGTCTTCTGTACCCTAGTTCAATCCCTAGTCCTAACAAAATTTGATTACTACAACTCTATTTACACAGGACTTAAAAGGGATCTCCTCAAAAACTACAAACCGCTCAAAGCACTGCTGCACATCTCATATTCGGCATACCATGCTGCACCAAAGCAACCCCCCTTTCCATTGGCTGCCAATAAAAAGTAGAATATTATTTGAGCTATGTACCTTCATTCACAAAATTTTGTATGGTTCGGCCCCAATATACATGAACAACGTCATTGAATTACCCTCACGTAATGCCTCTAAATTATCTAGAGAATATCTTATCCTACATTTCTCGAATTGTAAGAAAGTAGCCTACAAAACAATCCATACTGCTAACTTTTCATATCAAGGCACTAAAATTTGGAACTCCTTACCTAAAATCATCAAATGCACCGATGATTATTTGTTATTCTGAAACCTATTGAAAACTCACTTCTTCAGTCTAGCCTTTAAGGAAATAAGCACTCTTCTCAAATAAACTCATGGCATTAATTTTTACCTCATCCCACCTCCAACTACTCCTGTCTACCCCAGCTAATCCTAGTCCTTACCTTTTTCCTCCATATTTCAATTATCTAGCTTAAATCACTGGGGTGGGGGGGGGGCTTTTACTAAGCTGTGTAAGCATCTATGCTTGCCCAACATGCGCCAAAATTGAGTTATATCACGGCTACTGCGTGGCCCTTGCAGTAATTTCATTTTTGGTGCACATCTGCTATGTGCACCCGAAAAATATTTTTTATTTTCTGGCGCATGTCAGCTACATGCACAAAGTGGCATTTGGTGCACGTAGGTCATTACAACCTGGTTACCACGTGAGACTTTACCGCTAGGTCAATGGCTGGCAGTAAGGTCTCAGACCCAAAATGGGCAAGCGGCAATTTTCATTTTGCCGCACATCCATGTTCGGCAAAATTTTTAAAAAAGCCTTTTTTACAGGTGCACTAAAAAATGGATTGGCATGCACCTAAAACCTGCACCTACACTACTGCAAGCCATTTTTCAGTGCACCTTAGTAAAAGGACCCCTAAGGGCCCTTTTACTAAGGCGCTGTAGATGCACTAGTGTTTTTAGCATGCGCTAACGCTAGAGACACCCATAGGAATATATGGGTGTGTCTAACGTTAGCACAAGCTAAATTTTAGCACGAGTTTAAAACACTAGTGTGCCTTAGTAAACAGAGCCCTAAGGATTTAATTACATCTGCTCCTAACTCAGGTTTTACTGGTCTAACATTATATGATGTATTTTACTTTCTGTTAATTGGGCTAATGCAGGATATAAATGTCATAAATAAATAAAAATAATATGGGATCATTAGATCTGCTAATATGGCTTATTGAGTCTCAACCTGCAAAAATCCAGACATAGCACCTTGAAATTAATTCTACTCTCCACTAGTAGCCAATGCAACAATTGTGGCACACAGGTGATGTGATCATAATGCTTCTTTCTTATTAACAATCTGGCAGCTCTGTTTGATATCAACTGAAGTTAGCACAATTGTTTTTTGGAAAGTCCTGCATACAAGTTGTTACAATAAATCAAAACAGTTTATTATTAGATCATGCACCTGAATGTCAAGCAGGAAAAGGACCCTCCTTCTTATTTCACCCTACTGGCTGCAAAAGGTCAAATCTTTGGTGTTGGTCTCAACAACTAAAAAGTCTTTCTACAATAGCGGTAAATCATGGTCTGGATTTTTCCCTGTTCAAGGCTCACCAAAGAACAATTCCTGGGTAATCTCTTGAAAGAGTATCAAACCATTGTTCTGAACACATAGCAGAAACTTTCCCATGATAATCCATAAAGCAGCTGCACAGTTCTGTTCTCACAATTTATAGCTGCAGCAAACAAAAAAAAAAACAGATTATACAAAAAAACGAATAAGGCTAAAGGAAGCTTTGGTCACAAAGTTCATTCGGGGGGGGGGGAGGGGGGGTCTTTTACTAAAGATTAGCTCAAGTTATCTGCAGTAGGGCCCATAGGAATAAAATGGGACCTGCTGCAGATAACTCGAGCTAACTTAGTGAAAGACCCCCTCAATGAATCCACTCCAGCCTGCTTCCTCGTGGTCTTTGGAGATTTATCCCCTTCTCCCTTTCTGCTAATCAAACCTCTGCTTCTTCTCTGCAGCTGGCTTAAAGAAAAAAAAATCATGGCTGCAGGGACAGCTCAGAAAAAAAAATAGTTTATTGCCACTTTTTTTTAAAGCCTATGCTTTATCTTGCTCTCCCCAGGGTAGTGGCATAGCTAGACTGCCAATTTTGGGTGGGCCTGAACCCAAAGTGGGTGGGCACAAAATTTTCTCTCTAACCCTCTCCCCCAGCAAAATTTAGTCACTCTAATCAGATGCATTTGTCACCCAGGGATAAAGTGCTGCTTTTCAGTGCATCAGGTTTCAGAAAATAATTTATTTAATAGCCTAACACCCTTTTGAATGAGCTATCAGAGGCCAAAACCTCCTGCCTCAGGTCAGTATAATGCTGTTATGGTATCCTCTCCTGACCTAAGGAAGTATTGGTCTCTGAAACGTTATTAACACAGGTACCATATTACTTTATCCTAAATTAAAAATACAATTATTTTCTTTACCTTTGTTGTATGGCCATTTACTTTTTCTCATTGTGTTGCTCCCAGTCTCTAGATTCTGCTTTCCTTCGTTTTCGCTTAACTCTTCTGCGCCATTTGTCATTTTTCTCTCCTTTTTCTTTGCTTTCTTCAATATTTTCAGCCCCTCTCTCTCTGACCAGATTTAATTCATTCTTACTATCCATTCTTTAATTTCTTTCATCTACCTATGGCTTTTCATCTTTCTCACTCTTATTCTCCCTATGCCCCTTCCTCTTATTCTCCAGTCTTTCTCTACTCCCCTTTTCCATCCAGCAGCTCTCCTCTTTCTCTCCCCATCCTTCCAATGTCTCCCTTCTTTCTTTCTGCATCCTTCCATACAGTGTCTCCTCTTTCTCCCTACCCTTCCATCCAGCATCTCCTCTTTCTCCCTACCCTTCCATCCAGCGTCTTCCCTCTTTCTCTCCCCATCCTTCCACCCATCTACCACCTCTCCAGATCCTTCCATCTAATGTCTCTCTCCCCCTCCTTCCATCCAGTGTCTCTCTATCTCTCTACCCTTTTCTGTTCAGTGTCCCTTCTCTCTCCACATCCTTCCAGTCTCTTCCCTTTCTCTCTGCATCCATTCATCCATCTCCCCTTTTCTCTCCCCATCCTTCCATCTGTTTTCCCTTTCTCTCCCCATCCTTCACTCCGTCTACCCCCCTCTCTAGATTCTTCCATCCAGTGTCTCTCTCTCTCTCTATCCCCTTCTTTTCATCCAGGCCTGCCCACCCAACACATACCTGCCAAGTCTCCCGCGAAACACGCGGCACCAGCTCCCATTTCCGGCCACTGCTGCTTCTCCTGTTGAGCAGCAGCGGCCACTACAAAAACAAAAAGAGCTAATTAAACCACCAAAAATGTTTTTAAAAAGCAAGCGGGGCACCGTAGGCAGCCATCAGGCATTGGCTGTCGGCTCTGCAGCCGCTCCTCTCGCCTCTCACGTCGCTGCGCTCCTCCGGGGTTCTGCTCCAGAGGCAGTGATGTGAGATGCGAGAGGAGCGACTGCAGAGCCGACAGCCAATGCCTGCGGTGCCCCGCTTGCTTTTTAAAAACATTTTGGGTTGTTTAATTAGCTCTTTTTGTTTTTGTAGCGGCCGCTGCTGCTCAACAGGAGAAGCAGCAGTGGCCGGAAATGGGAGCTGGCGCCGCGTGTTTTGCGGGAGACTTGGCAGGTCTGTGTTGGGTGGGCAGGCCTGGAGGAAAAGTGGCTGGGCCTGGGCCCGTCCAGGCCTGCCCGTGGCTACGCCCCTGGAGAATTTACATGAATTACTCCCTAAGCGTATTCTGAAATGCACTGCACCTAAATTTTAATGTGTGCAGGCAAAAGGGGAGTGGTTATGGGCGGGTTAATGGGCATTTCATAGGCATTCCAAAATTTACCCATGTTGTTATAGAATATGGCCCTCTGCGCCTAAATCTATGTGCTGGGATTACACCACATTTTCATTGGTATAAATGGATGCACATTGTTTTAGGCACTAGGATATCTCTATACTATGCCTAAATCTAGGCACCGTTTATAGAATAAGCTTAGGCGGAACACTATTACATTAGCATTCTAAAACAGAGGTAGGTGCCTACATTTCTACACAAAAGAAACTCCTACCATGGGTCTAGTTATAAAATTACCCTAATATGGCAATAGCTAAACCCTACAGGAAGCTTGCATTCACGTTTGAGAGAGAAAAATGATCAGAGTTTTTACCAGAGACCAACTTTTTAAAAATTGTATATACAGTATATCATTGTGCATTTTAATGCTAATAAGTATACATCAGGATTTTTTCCACCCACTCTCTATGTTTTTTAAGTGTTTGTTGCCAAGTAACAAATTATTCTAGCATTCTTTCATCAGGGATCAGAAATCTGGCAGCATTGTGATATAAAATGTTTGAAACATTCTGGATATATCTGCAAGGAAATTTCAAAACAGTTTAAATCTCTCAGTCTGCCAAGAGTAATTGTAACATTATCAGCTTTCAGGATCCAAACTTTCTGCATTAACAAATAAATCAAAGCTATTGATCTCTTAGCTTCTGTCTCCCAGGTTCTTATGAAAAAAGGTCAGTCTATCCAGCAGGAGCTTTCAATTAAGAATCGTCCACAAATGCTCAGTGCTGTTACTAAACTGAACAACATCAATAGCCTAAACCAGTAGTTCCTGAACCTGGTCCTGGAGGTACTCCAGCCAGTCAGGTTTTCATGATACCCACAATGAATATTCATGAGAGAGTTCTGCATGCACTACCTCCACTACATGCAGATCTCTCTAATGAATATTAATTGTGGGTATCATGAAAACCTGACTGACTGGGGTGCCTCCAGGACCAGGTTTGGGAACCACTGGCCTAAACCATGAACAATATTAAATATTTTATGGGCCTCAAAGGTAGGGTTACCATATGGCTCCAGAAAAAGGAGGACGGATTGAGCCAGCCGGGTTTTACTTCCATTGCTTGAAAGCAATGGAAGTAAAACCCGGCTGGCTCAATCCGTCCTTCTTTTTCTGGAGCCATATGGTAACCCTACTCAAAGGTGACTTGTTTCACATGGGTAAATCAGCTCATGGTCATCTTAATCATCATCAGTCATATTGATTTCATTATTTAACCTTATTTCCCAAAATATTGTTTTACTTTTTTTGGCATTTTAATAAAATTGATGGCACTTATCTTCATAGAAGCTCGTCAGTTCAAAGAGGACCATCTAGCTGGCATGGACCATGTTTTGCTTTCACTGCTTCCAAGGATGGTCCTTACTGCAACATCAGAAAAACAAAAAAGAGACATATTAGCATCAAGTATCAATCATATGAATAAAATGTATAGGCTACAGTCTTATAGTTTAACCTGTGCGCTCACCACAGGAACTTCTTGATATATAAACACACAGCTCAAACCACCAATCAGGAGCATAGTTTCAAATTAGAGAGGACCAATCAAGATCCAGATTCAAGCCCCTAGGCTTTGTTCTTTATAGTAGTGCACCTATATTGTCACCTTCAACCCCCAACTCAATGCTTTCAATCACTGTTGAATGTAAATTAAATTGCATGTGATAGCATATACCACATATGATTCTTATGCCATAAGCGTCATCCTTCTCAAAAATATTAACGTTTAATAATTTATATAGCCCTCAAGCTACAGCAATCTGTTCCTTTTTTTCAAACTTTTCTGCTCCTGATGAAAAGTTGTGGCAAAGCTCCTGTACATCTTAAAATCCTGCCTATGCATCAGCAAAAAGGAGATGGGCTTGTTCAGGCTTGACAGTGCAGTTTCAGCTGTGAGCACATGTTTGCCAGTCCTCCATGAAATGGATCAGGCTATGCTTCTCTCATTTATGTTGGGCAAATTTCTTAGCCTGGTGCAGGGATTTACTAATGCTGGTCTAGTTTTGCACCAGCCTAAATTTACACCCTCTTTACCTCTTCTCCCCCCACTTGTTACCTGTCTTGCAGTATTTATTTAAGTAGACATGAGTTGAATACCTTCTGTTCTATGCCCCTGTCTGCTGATCACTTTGTCCCTGACAGTTCTGCCACTAGGTGTCTGTCTAGGGCAGCAGCAGATGGGGCAGCAGTGGCGGAGGGCCCCTACCACTGCCACTGTTACTGATGCCACCATCTTCCTTCCAGAGCTGAACAGGCAAGTAGATTTGGTGCCAAGATAGGGCACTGAAGCACAAGCCTGTGCTAAAGGGCTGATGTTTCCTGCCCACTCTCCTGGGACAGCAGCGGCGGGGGGATAGGACCTCACCTTCCATTTTTCTCTTCCCCCTACCCCTACTACTGATGCCACCATCCTCTTTCTAGAGCTAAACAGGCAAGTGGATTTGGTGCCAAGATAGGGCACTGAAGCACAGGCCTGTGCTCAAGGGCTGATGTGTCCCGCCCACTTTCCAACATAGTTCCTTCTCTCAGAGGGGAGTGGAACACAACAGCATATATGTGGGCCTGTACTTCAAGGCCCCATGCAAGAATTGAATTCTCTTGCTTCCTAAACTTTAGAAAACGGAGGGTGGTAGTGGCAGTGGCCATTGATCCAGTAAGAGCAAGAGAAAAGTTGGAGATGTTGAATACTGGATATAGGGGAACGGGGTGCAGAGATAACATGCTGAATGAGGGGGTGGTAGGGAGGGGAAGGGGAGAAGCTGCATTTTGGTGGGATGAAGGGAAGTGGAGTTGTTGGGAGCAGGGAAGAAGAGAAGAAAGATGTTGGATTGTTGGGGGTAGGGAAAAGACTGGACTGTGAGGCGGTATAAGATCTTGAGCTGCCCCTAAAGAGGTTGGGAACATATGGCTGTAGGTTCTCCTAGAGCGCTGGATACTTTTGAGTTAGCCCTGTATTTTAGCTATGTGCCATAGTCCATCAAATCTCATATGTTACTGCTCCAACTTATATGCAAGGTCATAAAGAACTAGCTGAAAGAAATACTAGAGCAGGTTCAAGGGAGTTTTTCACTCTCTGCTATCTAAAATGTAATGTAACCCGCTTCCTGGCATCTGAAACATATAACCTCTCCCTTAGGGGTTCTACCAGTGTTCCGGTTCTGGTTAAAGCCTGTATACCTCCCTCGAGAGCTGGGATATCCGATGCTGTTTCTTTCTCTCCTCTGTCTCTCCCATTCCGCTTCTTGCCTCTCGCACATTCGAGTGAACATGCTAGTTATTTGATATAACATTGCCACGGTGACGGGCTCCTCAGCTCTACTATGATCACCAGCGTCTTCTCTGTTCCTTTGCAGGATCCTTCTGGGAGGTGCTTCCCAGGGAGCCAACCCCCTTTCTTCTCCAGGCCACCGGATTGCCGCCTGCATCAATTCAGCGAATGGCATCATCGGGTTGTCCTCGCTTCCAAGCAACCAAATGGTAGAATTTACTACCATAGGAAATTAGGCATCGGGAGAATTATCTTTCCTTTAGAAAAATGTTAAAAACTTTCCTATTTTGTAGATTTTTGTCTCAATCTGATTAGGAATTGGTGATATATGAAATGTTTACTAATTTTTTTTATTGTACTGTTGTTTTTATTTTTGGTTGTTATTGTAATTATTTTTAAATGTATCTTCTTTTTTAGGACTGTAAGTGATATTGAGCTATTACAGGCTAATGTGGGATACATATGTCAATTAATGTAAATGTTCTAGAATGAGACTACTGCTATCAGTGTTGGTGGCCATTTTGGATTCAGAGCAGTTCCAAGCAGGAGTGGAGGGGACTGTTCCTGCCGGGTACCACTGAAAGACCAATGAAGACTCTGGGTAGGTTCTGGGAGGAGTCAGGAATTGGGGGGAGGAAGGGGTTTTGGATGGAGAGCCTTGTGCTTGGGGGGCAGGGTTTTGGATGGGGTGTTGGGGTTTCAATTTGGGAGGGGTGGATTCTTATACTGAAGAGATTTGTGGGATTGGCTACTAGGGGGTGTCAGGGGTGTTGGAATGGGGATCAGAGACAGAGGGTGTTGGGGATGCCACCGCAGAAGTCCTACTAGACTGTTGATAGCACAGCTGCATTTATTGCCGTGTCTCGAGGGAGTAGTAAGTGCAGCTGCTGCAGCTGCTCTATCAGCAATTGTAATAGTGCATGGTAATAACCCGCTTGCTAGCTGTCACAGCAGCTCACTCCTACCCATTATCCCAGTTTCACCTATGCACTGTCCATTCTCACATTAAGCAGCTAACACAGGTTTTTACTGCACTGACTGGTTTTAACACAGGTGAGACATTAGAATGAGTCTATACTAACATTGAACGAAGGTTAAACCTGCTCAAGCAGTTTTATCACAAGTTTTGTCACAGTTCTATCCAGTGTGCTTTTTTCTAGCAAAAAAGGTGCCGGTACTCAAATGCTAGGCCTCCCTTCAGGAGTGGGAAGATCACTGAGGGACCCACCCAGTGGCGTTCCTAGGGGGGCTGACCCGGGGTAGATCGCCGATGTGCCCCGCCCCCGGGTGCAGCGACCCCCCGGCGATAGGACACTCCCCCGGTGAAAGAACCCCCCGGGTGCACGCCGCTGGGGGGGGTGCCGCGCTGGTGTCCGCTTCGTTCGTTTCCATGCTCCCTCTGCCCCGGAACAGGAAGTAACCTGTTCCGGGGCAGAGGGAGCACAGAATGAACATAGCGGACAGGCGCGCGGCACCCCCCCCAGCGGCGTGCACCCGGGGTGGACCGCACCCACCGCCCCCCCCCCCCCTTGGTACGCCACTGGACCCACCCCACAATAGCCAGGCCTCCTGCAACCAGTGGAATTGGTGTGTAGAGCCTGAGCTCTTGCATTAAAACTTTGGATCCATGGGTCAATTTTAGCAGACAATGGAAAAGGTGTCGGTACTCAGCACCCCCTCAAAAAAAGGCCTGATTCTATCACACAGATTTAGCTATTAGCAAAACAAAACAACCCTCTTGTTTTCCAGGAAAGCCATTGGACTGGACATACTTTCTTCAAGCAGTGGAATGTGTAAATTAAGGACAATCCTTATAACAGTTAGCTGAGATGGAAAAAGCCTGCTGCAGTCCCACATCACCCTGTGGCTTTCCTTCTCCTGAAACAAAACTCTGTCTATAATATGCTGACAGTTTGGAAACATCATTTTTCTTGGTTAAATCTGAGTAAAAATATAAATAAAAGCTTTTCAGGAAAATTCTCTCTGGAACAGAGCCCTGAAAATGAACTGATTAATGCAGCAGAGCTGAAAGGGCAGAAGATAAGTAGAAATCATGCTCGGAGGATGGGTCTTACTCCAAATATTCCTGTCAGGCCCTCGGATCTAAGCGCCTAATCTATTATGGACCCACCATTTCCCTGGGCTCAAGAAAGAATTCCTGCATTGAAATGTAGGAAGGAAAGTGAACCAAATGCTGCTGCTTCTTATTATGTGAATTGAGTCACCTGGTTCCTTAGGACCCTGGGCAATTCACTTAACCTCCATTGTTCCAGGTACAAAAACTTGGACAGAAACAGAGACAGTACCTGAATACAATATGTAAATCACTTTGGTTGTACCAAAGAAATGTGGTACATCAAGTCTATGACCCTTTATTAGGAGAGGGATGCAAAATGACCAAAAATATTATAATGCCTCTGTATCGCTCCATGGTGCGACCTCACCATGAGTACTGCATTCAGTTCTGGTCGCCTTATCTCAAAAAAGATATAGTGGAATTAGAAAAGGTTCAAAGAAGAGCGACCAAAATGATAGAGGGGGTGGAACTGCTCCCATATGAGGAAAGGCTAAAGAGGTTAGGGCTCTTCAGCTTGGAAAAGAGAGGGCTGAGGGGGGATATGATTGAGGTCTACAAAATCTTGAGTGGAGTGGAAGGGGTGTAGGTGAACCGGTTTTTCTCTCATTCAAACAGTACAAAGACCAGGGGGCACTCAATGAAATTGCATGGGAATATTTTTAAAACAAATAAGAGGAAATATTTTTGCACTCAAAGAATAGTTAAGCTCTGGAACTCCTTACTGGAGGATGTAGTGACAGTGGTTAGAATATTTGGGTTTTATAAAGGTTTGGACAATTTCCTGGAGGAAAAGTCCACAGTCTGCTATTGAGATAAACGTGGAGGAAACCACTGCTTGCCCTGAGATGGTAGTATGGAATAGTTCTACTAATTGTGTTTCTGCCAGGTACTATTGGAAGCAGGATACTGGGCTGGATGGACATCAGTCTGACCCAGTATGGCTGTTCTTATGTTCTTTTCTCTAGCCCCCCCCCCCCCCCCCCCCCCATATTCAGCCAGTGGAAGGCAGTGTGGTTAGCCGGTGACTGGCACTGAATATCCAGTTTTTGTTTTTTCCATGGCAACTTAACCGGTTAAGCTGATATTCAGCATTAACTGGTTAAGGGGCCCTTTTACTAAGGTGTACCGAAAAATGGGCTACGCTAGTGTAGGCATGTGATTTGGGCGCGCACAGATCCATTTTTCAGCGCGCCTGTAAAAAAGGCCTTTTTAAATTTTTTGCTGAAAATGGATTTGCGGCAAAATAAAAATTGGCATGCATCCATTTTGGGTCTGAGACCTTACCACCAGCCATATTGCCTTAGTGGTAAGGTCTCGCGTGTTAACTGTGTGGTAATCGTCTAGTAGAATGAAGATTACCGCCCGGTTTCTGCCGTGCGCCAGAAAATACAAATTATTTTCCAGCACGCACAGCAGATGTGCATCAAAAATGAAATTACCGCAAGGGTCACTCAGTAGCCGGGCAGTAAGTCCAAATTGATGCACATTGGGCATGCGTAGGCACCTATCAGGCATATTTTCAAAAGTGATCGCCGGCGATCTTCTGACACAAATCGGGAGATCGCCGGTGATCTCCTGATCCCGGGCAAATCGGTATTATCGAAAGCCAATTTTGGCCGACCCCAACTGCTTTTTCGTTGCGGCGCCAGCCAACCTTCAAGGGGGCGTGTTGGTAGGGTAGTGAAGGCGGGACGGGGTGGGGCGGGGGCGTGGGTACAAGATGGCCAGCTTTGCCTTATAATGGAAAAAAGTGGCCGGTTTGAACGAGCATTTCGCCGGCTGGACTTGGTTCATTTATTTTTAGGACCAAGTCTCAAAAAAGTGCCCCAATTGACCAGATGACCACCGTAGGGAAGCGGGGATCACCTCCCCTAAACTCCCTCAGTCATCACCAACCCCCTCCCACCCAAAAAAAATTAAAATAAAACATTTTTTTGCAAGCCTGTATGCCAGCCTGAATTGTCATACCCAACTCCTTGACAGCAGTATGCAGTCCCTGGAGCAGTATTTAGTGGGTGCAGTGCACTTCAGGCAAGTGGACCCAGGCCCATCCCCCCTACCTGTTACAGTTGTGGTGATAAATATTGAGCCCTCCAAAAAACCCCAAAACCCACTGTACCCTCATCTAGGTGCCCCCCTTCACCCCTTAGAGCTATGGTAATGGTGTAGAGTTGTGGCGAGTGGGTTTGGGGGGGGAATTGGGGGGCTCAGCACACAAGGTAACGGAGCTATACTCCTGGCACCAATTTTTTTTAAATATTTAGAAGTGCTCCCTAGGGTGCCCGGTTGGTGTCCTGGCATGTCATGGGGACCAGTGCACTAGAAATACTGGCTCCTCCCGCAACCAAATGGCTTGCATTTCGCCGGGTTTGAGATGGCCGACCCCGGTTTCCATTATGACTGGAAAACGAAGCCGGCCATCTCATGTAAACCCGGCGATCCTGCTCTAAACCCGGCGATCAATTTAGGCGGCCCCAACCGTATTTCGAAAATATGGTTTGTTCCGCCCCTTTGCGGAGCTGGCCCCGAAGATGGCCGGCCATCGATTTCACTGGCACCGTTCAATTATGCCCCTCCATGTGACTTAGTAAAAGGGCCCTTTAGTGCTTGGCGGTTAAAGATAGGCTGCATAGGCCTTTCTTAACCGCTAAACTTAGCTAGTTTGCACTGAATATTCTCAATTTTAACTGGCTACGTCATATGACATAACCAGCTTACAGTTAGCCGCTTTGCATTAATATTCAACAGAAATAACCAGCTATCTCACACTGAATATTAGCGGTTAGCTGGTTAAGCACTATTTAACCGGCCAGGAGTCATTCTTGACAGTTTAAATAGTGCTGAATATCAGGCCTTAGGTGCCCAAATCAGAACTCCTGCTATGCCACAGAGGAACCCCAGGCTTGTGAGAGTAATTTATAGCTGCTACAGTTGAAGTAGATCTTGGTATGCACTTCTGGAAAGATCCCAGAGAAAACCAACTGTACTCAGAGCCACCTAGGAGGTGATCTAACCAGGAGGAAATTTCGAGCAGAGCAGAATGGACAAAAACACTTTTCCAAGCAAGGAAAAATATGTAGGTTAGCAAATTATGGACGATTTATCTTATTCACTAGGATATATAGAGACTTAAAAACAAATGTTAGTGGGTAGAACATTTGGCACACTGAACTGATATGATTCTCTTTCAAAGAGCAGAAATTTTATAAATGAGTTAGTGACTGTCAGGCTGCACACTGTGACAATATGACAATATTGTTTATCCATGTTTAGCAGTTCTCATCCTGTCCATTGTCTAATGCCATTGCCAAGTGATACTTTCTCCCATGTTATTACTTGAATGAACTCATTTCCAAATTCTTCCATGTTACGCCAGATCCATTAACTGGCACAGCTATTGTTCATCATCAGTATGTCATAACCAGGAATCAGATGCATTAAGACATGACATTTTTCACAGAAAAGCATGCAAGTCATCTACAAATATGTAAAAGTGCCAAAAATTTGGCATTTTGAATGTTTATGTTACATGAACACTCCTTTTGCAAAAAGAAATGTGCAACCATGAGCTTTTTTGAGGGGTAAACTTTTGCTCATATTCTGTTACATGCAAAAGTCCAGTTAAATTCATAAATAATGATATGCTATGCAAAAGAGCTCATTATATTTATGCTTTTTTTTAACACTGGTCTTTTCAAAAAGATAGCTACGCTTCAATTCAGTCTTTGTTTCTTTTTTTTTTTTTTTTTTGGTCATTGTAGGAACTATATTTAGCTTGAATACTGTTAGCCAGCTCACTTGCATGGGTAGCAAAACTTCGTGTGAACAAGGCCACTAACCCAGGGGCATAATATGAGCAAGTATATCAACCGCCAGGAGAAGCTTCTATTTTTCAATGCCAGTAAAACATTTTCTCATGGAACTGGCCCACTGGCGTACAATGTACTCTTTTCTTAGTGACTGTGTCTATTCAAATTTTGAAACTGTATGCTAAATTTCAAAATTTGGTATGTCAACAACTGAGACTGGTCTTGGCCAATTGCACAGGGATTTGGGGTGACTTCTATAAATCACGCCTAAAAAAATCGGGCACAAGAAATGCTTAAGCGCTATTCTATAAGTTGTGCTTAAGGTTAGGTGCAGTTTATAGAATAGTGCTTAAGCGCAGGGGTCGTGTGTAAATTTAAGCAGGTCTTTCCAATGAAAATGTAGTGCAACTGCCCCTGTCTAAATTTACAACCCGGAACCCCATCTGGGGGAAATTCTATATATGGCGCCTTAAAAATTGATGCCGTAAAATCATGCGGTTAGCATGATTCTATAAACTACATCTAAAGTTAGTCATACTTTATAGAATATACTCACATGCCATTTTTGCTCCTAAAATTTAGGTACACCCATTTAGGCCACCTAAAACCAGGTCTAAACACCTGTGCCTAAGTTAGGTACAGATCGGGTGTATTCTATAATAGTGCACATAGTTTTTTGAAACACCCACAACCTGCATTAGAATTTATGCAAACCGTGTTACAGAATGTGCCTAGAAAGTTGTGCATATAAATTCTAATTACAGTCAATTAGTGCCACTAATTGCTTGTTAACATCCAATTATCAGCACTGATTGGCTTGTTAATCAATTAACTTGTGCATGCAATTTGGCTGTGCAGCCAAATTAGTTCACACAACTTAAAAAAGGCGCCATATGTGGAATTTGGGGGTTATTCTATAATTGCGCATATAACTGGAATCCATGCCTGTGCTCCGACCCGACCCAGCCATGACCCTCCCATTTCCACTCCCCTTTTCTAAGACGTGTAAAATATAGGTGCAGATCACGTGCCTTGATTTACACACGTACATAAGTACATAAGTATTTCCATACTGGGAAAGACCAAAGGTTCATCAAGCCCAGCATCCTGTTTCCAACAGTGGCCAATCCAGGTCACAAATACCCAGCAAGATCCCAAAAATGTACAAAACATTTTATACTGCTTATCCCAGAAATAGTGGATTTTCCCCAAGTCCATTTTTTTTTTATTTTAGTTACATTTGTACCCCACACTTTCCCACTCATGGCAGGCTCAATGTGGCTTACATATACAGGTACTTATTTGTACCTGGGGCAATAGAGGGTTAAGTGACTTGCCCAGAGTCACAAGGAGCTGTGCCTGAAGTGGGAATTGAACTCAGTTCCCCAAGACCAGAGTCCACCACCCTAACCACTAGGCCACTCCTCCATTTAATAACAGTCTATGGACTTTTCCTTTAGGAAGCCGTCCAAACCTTTTTTAAACTCCGCTAAGCTAACCGCCTTTACCACATTCTCTTGCAACGAATTCCAGAGTTTAATTACACGTTGAGTAAAGAAAACATTTCTCCGATTCATTTTAAATTTACTACATTGCAGCTTCATCGCATGCCCCCTAGTCCTAGTATTTTTGGAAAGCATGAACAGACGTACATTTTAATTGATTTCAATTAGCACCAATATTTGTATATTAAAAACCAATTATTGGCACTAATCGGCTCATACGTGCCCAAATTTGCACGTGCAATTTTTGGTGACATTTATAGAATTAGGGGTTGATGCATTTACTTATTTTAAATAGGACCATTTAACAGCTTTTTTTCAATGGGCTGGAAAATGGACATTGTGAGAATGCAGGTGAAAGGGGATCCGGGAAGGCACGAAGAAAAGGGGTACAGGGAGCCGGGGAATCCCAACGGGGCAGATTTCATGTGCACAACACCCACATTCAGAAAGCTGGGCTACCGGAGGCAGAGAGGTTGGCTGGGTTAAGGAAGAAAGGGAGGAACTACCAGTCCCAGAATCCTTCTCTTCCCCACCCGGCTGTGCAAGAGTTAGGGGAGGAGATAGAAGATTGGGAAATGGTCTCTGAGGAAGGTGATGAGGGCCAGCTGGAGAGGTTGGGGGCGGGGGAAGTTGAAAAGGAGGATAAAATGGAGATTACTGAAGGACTAGGGAAGGAACAGATGGAGATTGGAGCCCTGGCTCAAACCCAAAAAGCTGCTGTAAGAGGGTGGCTAGCTGTACCTTGGAGAGACTGGTGGAAGACCAGAGGAGAGAGGCTGAGGCACTGGGGGAAATCTCTACTAAAGAGGAAACAGGTGCAGCCTGTGGGAGAGAAAGAGAGCTGGGCACAATTGAAACCCCAGCCTGAACCAGGTGGGAATAAAGCTGTGTAACCGTGCTGTAAGAAGGTGCAAGAAAGACTGTGTAAACTGTTTCATACTAAAAAGGTCTGGGCTGCAACCTACCAAGCTATTTGGTTTTTCCCTCTGATAATATACTGTTCCCTAAGTGAAGTAATCTGAGCTAAAGTGAAGTGAAGTGATATGGACTGTTTTTTAACCTGAGTTTGAAGTTATATGGACTGTTTTGAACCTGAACCTGAATTGTGCTCTTTGCTGCTAGCCTAAACAACCTGGAGTGAAGGGTGTTTTGTTGATTTGAAGCAAGAAAATAAAAGCTCTTACTTATAAACATTGGGCTTTGAATGTGCCTCTGTGAAAGGAAGGGAGGGAGGAGGAAGTCCTGGGAGTTCACAGGGCCTGGAGCCAAAGCTCAGAGGAGCTAGATTGCTGTGGAGTGAAGGCAACAGTTGTGTGGAGGAAGAGGCAGCTAAGCAGGGTCAAGCCTGGCTGGGTCCTGGATGGGTGACCCAGCCACAACATGCAGCAAAATGAAAACCAGTGCATATCCATTTGTGACCTGACCTTACTGACACCCATTGACTTAGCAGTAATGCCTCACATGCTACCCAGGCAGCACATGCCAACTGCTGTTTACCACCAGGTAGGTGCCCTGTGGTAGAAAATATTTTCTACTGTGTGCTTTTGGCACATGCCGAATTCAGAATTACTGTCCGGGGCACACTGTCAGGTAGTCAGATGGTAAAGCCGATTTGGCGCATGCTAGACACGAGTAGGCCCCTACCTAAATGTGTTAACTACTTACTAGTAACCAATGTACTTAAATGCATTATCAGCTGTTAACATGGAGTAAATACTGTGTTTATCAAGAATAAAAATGGCCAATGTAAATGAGGCATGCTTTCCTTCAGATGGTAAAAGTAAACATGTACAGTAATTTCTGCTCATGTAGATGATCTCCTTGATGTAGTGCATCTGCAATGTATTTTGAGCGTTCTAATGAGCATAACTTTTTACTGCAGTAATAAGTATTGAGAAGTTTGATGTACTTTTGCTTCTGAGTACTGCAAGTTAATTTATGAACGTTAACAATGCTGTTAATATATCCAAATCACTATTTTCAAAACTCATGTTTAAGACCTTTATCTCCGCAGCATCTAAATCTCAAGTGTAAAGTGATGCATGTGAGAAAGAGGAACCCGAATTATAGCTTCATAATGGAAGGTTCCACATTAGGAGTCACTGACCAGGAAAGGGACCTAGGTGTCATCATTGATGATACATTGAAATCCTCTGCTCAGTGTGCGGCGGCGGCGGCGGCAGATAAAAAAGTAAATAAAATGTTATGTTATAATATCTTTGTATCGCTTCATGGTGCGACTGCACCTTGAATATTGTGTACAATTCTGGTCACCGCATCTCAAAAAAAGATATAATAGAATTAGAAAAGGTACAGAGAAGGGCGATGAAAATGATAAAGTGGATGGGACGACTTCCCTATGACGAAAGGCTAAAGCAGCTAGGGCTCCTCAGCTTGGAGAAGAGATGGATGAGGGGAGATATGATAGAGGTCTGTAAATAATGAGTGAAATGGAATGGGTAGACGTGAATTGCTTGTTTTCTCTTTTCAAAAATACTAGGACTAGAGGGCACGCAATGAGGCTACAAAGTAGTAAATTTAAAACTAATCAGAGAAAATATTTCTTCACTCAATGTGTAATAAAACTCTGGAATTCGTTGCCAGAGAATGTAGTAAAAGCAGTTAGCTTAGCAGGGTTTAAAAAAGGTTTGGATATCTTCCTAAAAGTCCATAAGCCATTGTTAAAATGGACTTGTGGAAAATCCACTGCTTATTTCTAGGATAAGCAGCATAAAATGTATTGTACTGTTTTGGGGTCTTGCCAAGTACTTGCGACATGGATTGGCCACCGTTGGAAACAGGATGCTGGGCTTGATGGATGTTCGATCTGTCCCAGTATGGCAATACTTATGTACTTATATACTTACATGCTTAACACTATCTTCTTAGCTATAAACTGAAAATTTACAGTAAAACAAGATTCAAAGTCCAGTTTAGTACAGGTTTCAGTGTCCCCCACTACTTTTAACTGAAATACATCAATAATCTTAGGAATTCAGTATAGTTAAATTTATTTCTTAGCAGTACCTGGAGGCCCCTTAATAGCTTATACACAGCTGTCAAAATGCACTTTATAAACTAAGATTAATTGTCAATTAATGCAAGGGCTCACAGTGGAGCAGAACATGCTGAGATTTGTATTGGCATTTTTCCACATCGGTGAGCTTTGAGAAGGAGCAGCTGGAGGGGAGATAATCCCCTCTCCATTCACGTTACAGATGTGCAAAGGTCCATATGCCAGCAGTGAGGGGACACAGAAAGCGCAAACCCTGGTACCCCCATCTGCTTCTGTTCCCGTCTCCATGTAATTCTTTTCCAAACAGGAAGTGGGGGGGGGGGGGAGCTCAGGAACTGGACACATGCTTACTGTACTCTAAACTTCCAACTGAGAAAGCAGACAAGTTTTCTCTAGGGCTTTTGGCTTTATGCCATTTATCTTTACATTTTCTTCTGTTTCTACTTTTAGTTCCATAATATTTTTGTATTTTATCCCTGAATTACATCCCTCAACAGTCCAAAATTACAATTTGCTAACATAACCAAAGGACTTTTGTACTGAGGTGACAATCAGTTGTGGGAACTGTTACCATCCTGGCATGACAGCTTGCATTAATTCACATGCTAACTGCATAACCGGGGTTTAAGGATGAGAATGGGCATGGATTGTGCAATACAGTTAGCACACGGTCATTTGAAGATAAGAATAACTATACTGAGTCAAGCAAATGGTCCATCTATCCCAGTATCCTGTTTCCAACAGTGGCTAATCCAGGTCACAAGTACATGACAGAACCCCAAAGAACAGCAACATTCTATGCTACTGATCCCAGGGACAACAGTGGCTTCCAGCAATGCAATGGAATGCAGGAAATACTAATGCAAAATGAGGTAATCTAATACTAAGAATATACAAGCATTAGCATATAATATTCAAAACTGCTGAAAAAATCTTTTTTTTTTTTGTGAAAAGCCCTCAGAAACTAAAGGACTATGGCCTTTAGTGAGACAAGGTTAGACATTCAAAACCAGTACTTCATTTCTATCATTGGGCTGAAAACTCCGTTTTTTACTTTTTTATGTATATGTGCAATCATTTGAAGTTCATCCGTGAAAACTAATGTGAACTCTAATAACTCTTCCAATTAAAAAGAAAAGCCAGCACTTAACTCTCAAACATGCTGGCTTTTCTTTTTAGTTGGAAGAGTTATTAGAGTTCACATTAGTTTTCACGGATGAACGTCAAATGATTGCACATATACATTTAAAAAACGTAGTTTTCAGCCCAATGATAGAAATGAAGTACTGGTTTTGAATGTCTAACCATGTCTCACTAAAGGCCATAGTCCTTTAGTTTCTGAAGGCTTTTCTCAAAACAAAACAAAAAGGTTTTTTCAGCATTTTTGAATATTACATGCTAACGCTTGTATATTCTTAGTACAATAGTGACTTCCCCATGTCTGTCTCAATAGCAGACTATGGACTCTTCCTCCAGGAACTTGTCCAAACCTTTTAAACCCACATACGCTAACCGCTGCTACTATATCCTCCTGCAATGAGTTCCAGACCTTAATTATTCCTTGAGTGAAAAAAATATTTCCTTCTATTTATTTTAAAAACATTTCCATGTAACTTCCTTGAGTGTCCCCTGGTCTTTGTACTTTTTGAAAGAGTAAAAAATTCACGTCTACTTGTTCTACACCACTCAGGATTTTGTAGACCTCAATCATATCTCCCCTCAGCTGTCTCTTTTCCAAGCTGAAGCGCCCTAACCTCTTTAGCCTTTCCTCATATGAGAGGAGTTCCATCCCCTTTATAATGTTGGTCGCTCTTCTTTGAACCTTTTCCAATTCTACTATATGTTTTTTGAGATATGGCGATAACTATGGCTCGCTACAGTGTAGATAGCACAAATTAACTTACCGCCTCCTAAATAGGGCAGGAAAATGCATCTGTGCTGTCGATACACATACGCGTGGTAAAGAGTTCTTCACTGTGGTAACTGTATGGGATCATTCTGAGAGTTGCCCCAAGTCTTACCACATGAGTTTTGCACTAGCCTGTGGTAATTTGGGTACTTACTGTGCAGTTAAAGTAAAACTTTACTGCACTTCAGAAAAAGGGCCCTTGTCTTGCTTTCAGTCTGTCTGTCTGTCTCAATAACCTGCTTTTTCTACCCTACCCTCATATGTCATAGCGAGTGGAATTTAAAAAGGCATTTTGATGGATAAAACAGGTTTATAAGGGGATTTAGATCACAATTGTCTCAGTAGTTCAAGGCGAGTTCTAGTCTAGTAGGTTTTTTTCAGTCCCTGGAGGACTTACAACTCGTGCACTTGGCACTTGCTCCCCTTCCCAGAAACACCACACTGAAAGCATCTTAAAGAAAGTTGGATTTTATTTTGGCCGCAGCCAGGAACGTTTAGCTTACAATTCAAAACACATCATACGTCATAACATAATTATCGTTACACACACATAACTACATATTATCATCTGTTAATAACTTGGGGTACACAGTTTTGGACCTCCCAAATGCTTAGTATGCCCCCCAGGATGCCGCACAAGCAGCCTGTGGGTTCCCTGTGCCAATTACCCGCACCCGTAGAATCCTGGTGCATCCCGCTTAAGGATGCCCCGCCCTAATATCAAAAACGGCGTTCTGGCCCCCTGGCCGCCTAAGCCAGGAGACACGCTGTTCACATTTTCCTGCTGCCAGTCTGCAGCCTTACTGTTGCTTATGCTTATCACTTTGGAGGAGGTCTTTCTGCCCCCGTTCTCAGCATCTCATTTAGTACTGTTACTGCAAAGTTGCTGTGTACCCCCCGTCGTTATTGCGTCTACCTCCCCTCTTAACGCCTGCTGTGACAAGTTGGCCCCTATGACTGGGTGGGCGGGATGGGACAGCGCTGCTTACACCTGGCCGTCTGGGTTTCCGAGGGCGGTTCCCCTTTCTTCCTTTCCTTTTATTCTCTTTCCTCCCCCCCTCCCCCCTGCCTTAACCCTTTGTCTGCCTGGTTCCCCTCCCTCTTCCCTGTGCCCTCCTCTCCTCTCCCCTTCCCCCCCCCCCCCACCCTCCCTAACGTCGCAGGCCAACGGCCCGGTTGTGCCCAGCCTCCCTTTAGGAGGTGGCTGGGTTCTCAATCTAGGTATGCACCTGAGGTAACTTACCCAAGATCACATGGCAGGGTTTGAATCCGGACTTCGCTGGTTCTCAGCTGCTGCTCTAACCCTAGGCTATTCTTCCATTCTAGGTCACTCCTCACAGTAGAAATAGGCTTTTTTAAAAAAATGTGTTCCCTGGTACATAAATGATCTTGTGCACATCTATATAGTGTGACCTTAGGTTGCATGCATAAATCCAGTTATACTCTGGATTTCCGTGCACAACTTAATTAGTTAACAAGACAATCAGTGCCAATAATTGCCACTTAACAAGAAATTGACACTAATTGGCATTAATTAGAACTTCTAAGCGTATTTTATAACGTGATGCACATAAATTGTAAGTCACATAGTTGAAAAGGTGGTGTGACCATGGGTGAAGCAAGAGCGGGTCATGGGCATTTCTAAAATTTGTGCACATTGTTATAGAATACACCTGGTCTGCGCATAGTTTAGGTGTCGGCGTTTAGTCATGCGGGTGGGTGCTCTGTGTATTCTATAAACCATTTGGAAATTTAGGCTTATTCTATAAAGTACGCCTAAATATAGTCATACTTTATAGAATACGCTGTGGTGTATTTAGTTCTAGCGCCAATTTTTTAGATGTCATATATAGAATCTAGCCAATAGCGTCTATATGCACATAAGCTTACCCACGCATACCCACCCAGAGATTAACCTATGTGTCCATACCTTTTTTTAACTTTATTTTTATTTAATTTTTAAAAAATTTTCCTGTGATTTACATATTTTAACTAAGTAAAATGACCTTCCCTATTAATAAAATGTATGACTATACACATAAATTAACCTTAAGGAACTCACCTGTACCTAAAAGTTAATGTAAATATATGTGACAAATTCCCTGTGACAGTTTTCAGAATGGAAATATGCACATGCTTTCATTTTGAAGTACCTGACAAAAAAGTATGAGCAAGCTGTTTACTACATGTGGAGGTGCTGATAATTTTATAACTGTGTGTGAATGTAATGAGGGATGTTGCAGTTCTTTTGTATTTGAAAACACTCCCCATGGCTGCTGTGACAATTTACACCCTAGTGCTCCAGAGTTACTTCTTCTGCCACAGAACTGAGACTCAGGAACAGCGGCGTACCAAGGGCGGGGCGGTGGGGGCGGTCCGCCCCGGGTGCACACTGCTGGAGGGGTGCAGAGAGCAGCCACGCGCCTGTCAGTTCCACTGGTTCCCTGCTCCCTCTGCCCCGGAACAAGTTACTTCCTGTTCCGGGGCAGAGGGAGCAGGGAGCCAGCGGAGTCGAGAGCCACACGGCTGCTCCCAGCAGCTAAGAATGCGCCCTGGGGGGGTTGATACGCCAGGGGGTGTCATTGCGCCGGGGGGGGGGGGTGTCATGCTGCACCCGGGGGAGGCATTGGCGATCCGCCCCGGGTGGCAGCTGACCTAGGATCGTCACTGCTCAGGAATTAGGGCCCTGTTTACTAAGCAGCGCTAGAGGCGCGTTAGCATTTTTAGCACACGCTAAGCATTAGTGCTCACTAACTATGTAGATGCCCATAATATTCCTATGGCCATCTACACAGCGCATGTGATTTTTTTAGCACGCGCTAAAAAAGCTAGCGCACCTTAGTAATCAAGGCCCTTAGTGTGTGCTGTTAAATTTTATAGTACGATAAAAGCTACATCAGTCAGGAATGTTTTTCTTTTTTGATCAAGCGGCCCTTTTACTAAAGTGTGGTAAAGATTTGCACTTACTGTGTGCCAGTTGCTGAGGGTGTTCCTGGAATCTCTCCATACAGATAGCACACACTAAAAATTTTTACTGCGCATTAATTATACTGAAAGTGGAAATGCCAAGAAAAAAACCCACAGCTGTAGCCTTCAGCACTTAAATGCATGTTTTGAATCCAGTAATGTAAAAATGGAATAAGACTTTTTATCAGAGTCCCAAGGAAACATTGTTATACTGCCAATGCATTTGTCTGAAATTTATGTGCATATCTTTTCATGTAATCAGTTCAATATGTGTATGTTGGATAACAGAGACGTCACATTCTGTGACTGGCAATTCAGAGAACATAAGAACATGTTGCCATACTGGGACAGATTGGAGGTCCATCAAGCCCAGTATCCTGTTTCCAACAGTGGACAATCCAGGTCACAAGTACCTGGCAAAATCCCAGAACAGTAAAACAGATATTTTTTGTGTTGCTTATCCTAAAAGTAAGCAGAAGATTTTTCCAAGTCCAACTTAATAACGGCATATGGACTTTTCTTTTAAGAAATATTTCAAACCTTTTTTAAACCCTGCTAAGCTAACTGCTTTCACCACATTCTCTGGCAGTGAATTCCAGAGTTTAATTACACATTGAGTGTAGAAATATTTTCTCCAGTTTGTTTTAAATTTACTATTTTGTAGCTTCGTTGAGTGCCCCCTAGTCCTAATATTTTTGAAAAGAGTCAACAAGCGATTCATATCTACCCATTCCATTCCACTCAATATTTTTTAGACTTCTATCATATCTCCCCTCGGCCATCTCTTCTCCAAGCTGAAGAACCCTAGCCGCTTTAGCCTTTCCTCATAGGGAAGTCGTCCCATCGCTTTTATCATTTTATTGCCCTTCTTTGAACCTTTCCTAATTCCACTATATCTTTTTTGAGATGTGGTGACCAGAATTGTATTTGAGGTGTGGTTGCACCGTGGAGCAATACAAAGGCATTATAACATCCTCATTTTTGTTTTCCATTCCTTTCCCAATAATACCTAACATTCTATATACTTTCTTAGCTGCCGCTGCACACAACACAGAGGATTTCAACATATCATCAACGCTGACACTTAGATCCTTTTCCTGGGCGATGACTCCTAATGTGGAATCTTGCATCACGTAACTATGGTTTGGGTTCCTCTTTCCCTCATACATCACTTTGCACTTGCTCACATTAAACATCATCTGCCATTTGGATGCGTAGTCATCTCCCAGTCTTGTAGGGTCTTCTTGCAATTTTTCACAATCCTCGCGATTTAACAACTTTCAATAACTTTGTGTTGTCAGCAAATTTAATTACCTCACTAGTTATTCCCATCTCTGGATCATTTATAAATATGTTAAAAAGCAGAGATCCCAGCATGTATCCCTTTGGAACCTCACTATCTACCCTTCTCCATTGAGAATACTGGCCATCTAACCTTACTCTCTGTTTTTTTTTATCTTTTAACCAGTTTTTAATCCACACTAGGACATTACCAACTATCCCATGACTTTCTAATTTCCTTAGGAGTCTTTCATGAGGACTTTGTCAAATGCCTTTTAAAAATCCAGATACACAATATCAACTGGCTCACCTTTTTCCACATGTTTATTCTCCCCTTCAAAAAAATGTAGTAGATTGGTGAGGAAAGATTTCCCATGACTAAATCCATGTTGGCTTTGTCTCATTAATCCATGCTTATGTATATGCTCTGTAATTTTGTTCTTTATAATTGTCTCTACCATTTTGCCCAGCATCCGATGTCAGGCTCACCAATCTATAATTTCCCCGACCACTTCTGGAACCTTTTTGAAAATTGGCATTATATTTGTCACCCTCCAATCTTCTGGTACAATGCTTGATTTTAAAGATAAATTACATATTACTAACAATAGCTCTCAAATTTAGTTTTTCAATTCTATGAGTTCTCTAGGATATACCATCTGGTCCAGGCAATTTGCTACTCTTCAATTTGTCAGATTGCCCCGTTACATTCTTCCAGGTTTACAGAGATTTGTTTCAGTTTCTCTAACTCATCAGCACTGAATATCTCTCCCACATCTTCCTCAATGAAAACCGAAGCAAAGAATTCATTTAATCTCTCTGCTATGGCCTTGTCTTCCCTGAACGACCCTTTTACCCCTTGGTCTTCTAGCAGTCCAACTGATTCTTTTACTGACTTCTTTCTTGTAATATACTTAAAAACGTTTTTACTTTGTGTTTTTGCCTCCAACGCAGTCTTCTTTTCAAAGTATACAGTAGATATGCTTTATAAGAAGCACAAGACCAGATATGTCATGAAGCTGAATTGCAATATAAGACCTCTGTATATGAACAGAAATTAAACACAGCATATCTCCCCCTTATCATTCAGTTTCACCTTGCCTAATTTTATACAATTACCTATATTTTATATTGCCATATAATATTAAAGGAGCAAAGCTAAATTGCACTAACCTCTTTAGTCTTTCACTATGAGAGAGATGGATCATCCACTTTTATTTGTGTTGCCTCTTTCTGAATCTTTTTTAGTTCTAAAATATCTTTTGTCAAATGAGACAACCAGAACTTCACACAGTATTTAAGATGCAGTTGCACCATGGATCAATATCACGCTTATTTTCAAAAGAGAAGGGCGCCCATCTTTTGACACAAATCAGGAGATGGGCGTCCTTCTCGCATGGCCGGCCAAATCGGCATAATCTAAAGCCGATTTTGGCCGTCCGCAACTGCTTTCCGTCGCATGGATGGCCAAAGTTCACAGGGGCGTGTCGTCAGGGTAGCGAAGGCGGGACTGGGGCGTCATTAAGAGATGGCCGTCCTCGGCTGATAATGGAAAAAAGAAGGGCGTTCCTGACGAGCACTTGGCCGACTTTACTTGGTCCATTTTTTCTTGTGACCAAGACTCCAAAAGGTGCCTGAACTGACCAGATGACTACCGGAGGGAATGGGGGATGACCTCCCCTTACTTCCCCAGTGGTCACTAACCCCCCTCCCACCATAAAAAACAAGTTTAAAATGCTTTTTTGCCAGCCTCAAATGCCATACTCAGCTCCCCGACAGCAGTATGCAGGTCCCTGGAGCAGTTTTAGTGGGTGCAGTGCACTTCAGGCAGGCGGACCAAGGCCCACCCCCCTACCTGTTACACTTGTGGTGATAAATGTGAGCCCTCCAAAACCCACCAGAAACCCACTATACCCACATCTAGGTGCCCCCCTTCACCCGTAAGGGCTATGGTAGTGGTGTACAGTTGTGGGTAGTGAGGTTGGGGGGCTCAGCACCCAAGGTAAGGGAGCTATGCACCTGGGAGCAATTTGTGAAGTCCACTGCAGTGCCCCCTAGGGTGCCAGTAGGTGTCCTGGCATGTGAGGGGAACCAGTGCACTACAAATGCTGGCTCCTCCCACGACCAAAGAGCTTGGATTTGTCCGTTTTTGAGATGGGCATCCTCAGTTTCCATTATCTCTGAAAACCGAGGTCGCCCATCTCTAAAGTCGGCGATCTCAACATTTAGGTTGACCATCTCTAAGGTCGACCCAAATTTTGAGATTTGGCCATCCCCGACCATATTATCGAAACGAAAGATGGACACCCATCTTGTTCCGATAATGTGGGTTTCTCCGCTCTTTCGTGGCACCATCCTTAGAGATGGGCACCCTTATAGATGGGCGCCCCCATTCGATTATGCCCCTCCACATGACCCACTGAGCGAAAAAGTACTAAAAGTGGGGTATGTGACTTATATACCACAAGATAGAGGGATATGCCGCATAATCCTGCCAAATTTCAGTCTTGGATATGTACTAATTACGTCTTTAAAAAACGAGAAACTTTTGTCAATAAAAAAGTAATTAACCCCAGAAACCACATACCCCACTCATTGAACTGACCTTATAGTACATAAAACTTTCAAAAATGAAAGTTGTCCCTCCAAATTTTTATATATGTTATTTGTAGCCCTACATTTGGTACCTTTTCGCTCAGCGGGTCGCATATAGAGGATTTACGATAATATCTAGCATTCTATTTCATTGTAATACTATATATTAGATATATTACACCCAGAAAGACCTGTGCTAGTCAGAGAACTGTTCAGTTCACTTGAATCTTGAGAATTATTTTTCCTTAAGAGACCTTCACATATGTTGGTATCTGGAATTATAAGAGAGGAACAATAAGAAGACTCAAAGCAGATGTTCTCCTACATCCAAAAAAGCTGAAGAAAATTGGATTTTCTCTATGCTATTTAAAACTGGCTATTTTCCATAGAGAAGATTTCTTACCCTGTGTTCCAAAAAGGATGTTTCCCTGAATGACACAGGATTAACAAATGCTTTCTGATGTTTAAGAAACGTATGTGTCCTCACTGCCCGAGTACTGGTAACTTTATGAAATTTGATGGACTTTTGCAAAATTGATGAAGCCTGTCCTGTTTTTTGCTTGTGGTGTGCAGTGCACACGTTTTTTAATATCTTGTTTCATTTAATTTCAAAGGGGACGGTTTTTGTTTTTCATTTTGTTTAGTGCTTTGGTTACGTTCCTATTTGCAAATAGCATGTTCTATATTGCAAAACAAAGCAAAAGCTCATTTTGATGGGATTTTTAAAATGTGTTTTGAAGGGAAATAAAACAAAGTCATTTCAATATTGTTTTTTCATTTCATTTGAAAACAAATGTACACCCCCAGTTTTTGTTACCTGGACCTCTGCTACTACAACCTAGGGACGTGCATTCCTTAGAATGCATTTTTGGGTCCTTTTCCTGAAGCGTAACATGCTCCAATTGGTATTAGCATATATTAAATGCTGCACATCCTTTTGTATACCTATGGGCCATGTGACACTTATTGCCGGTTCTATATATCACGCCTAGCATTCTACACTTAAATCTAAGCGTATTCTATAACAATGCGCGTAACTTAATTGGCTTAACAAGCCAATCAGCATTAACAGCAAATAAAAAGCAATAATAAGCACCAATTGATAATAATTAGAATTTACATACATAACTCGCTAAGTGTATGCTGTAACTTACTGCCCCTAAATTTTAATGTGCACATTCAAAAGGGCCATGGTTATAGGCAGGGCAATGGGAATTTCGTGGGCATTCCCAAATTTATGTAAACCTACACATAGGGATTTAGGTCACGTTTTTGTTGGTGTAAATGGATGTGCATAGTTTTACTGTACCTAAATCTTATAGAATACACTTAGGTGAAATGATTTCTGTGCAGATTTTCCAGGTGCACACTGTCTGTCAGTATATGCTAAGCTTTAGTAAAAAGGCCCCTTGGCTCATTAGCATATGTTTAAAAGTTTAGGGTGCTCTGAATGGAGTAGAGGAGTGGCCTAATGGATGTAAAGGAGTAGCCTAATGGTTAGTACAGCAGATGGTGGGCCTGGGGAACTGGGTTTGATTCCTACTGCTGCCTGACCATCAGCAGTGGATTGAGATCCTGGGGAATCAGGTTCAATTCCCTCTGCAGCTCCGTGTGACCTGGACAAGTCACTTTGCCCTCCATTGCCCCAGGTACAATATATAACTTAGATTGTGAGCCCATTAGAGACAGTGCAAAGTACCTGTAATAGAAATTGTAAACCGCAGAGTTGCCTTAGGGATCACTTGCAATATATGAAGTGCTGAAAATAAAAATAAATTTAATGCATGTTAACCTAGGAAGTAATATGAGCTGAAATGATTTAGCACATATTAAAAGCTCCAACGTGCATTCAAATTTCTTATTGAAAAAAGTGTATGAAATGAACTGAAAAACGTCTAAAAGCGGGGGGGGGGGGGGGGGGGGGGAATAAAAGCCCAAGTGATATAAAATAAACCACAAAGTTTTGCCCTGTGTGAATCCTTTACTTAACACCTTTAAACATAACTTTAGAATAGATTAGGCAGATCCATTACCAAACTCTATTACTAATTTAAAAAGTGATAAAAAAAATAATATGATACGTTTTTTATTGGACTAACTTAATACATTTTTGATTAGCTTTCAAAGGTAACCCTTCTTCTTCAGATCAGAAATAAGTAAATGTTGATAAATATTTGCTATTCTATAAACCATGCTTAACTTTCAATGTGACTTATAGAATAGCACTTTTGTTGACACCATATATAAAATCTAGTTCTGAGCTCATAAGGGTAGGCAGATACAAAATGCCTACAATATGGGCAGCGATAACAGGAAAAGGAACTGGGCACATTAGTTATTAGGAAACTGGAAATGAGAAACAAGGAATGGATTTCTTCGTTAGGATCTGCTCAATTCTGTCAGTGTCAGGATTCTGGGTCTGATGTACTATAAGCCTGATCCAGCTTGGCACTTCATTTATTTATTTGTTGCATTTGTATCCCACATTTTCCCACCTATTTGCAGGCTCAATGTGGCTTACATAGTACCGTAATGGCATTCGCCAGTTTCGGTATGAACAATTACAAGGTGTTATTGTGGTAGAATAAGGTTCATGTATGGCTGATGTATTTGGGAAGTTAGGGAGGTTGGGGTGTGTCCATTACGATCTTTGGTTTTGTTGTGTTGCAGGTACTTTGGTTTTTATGTTGGGTCGGTGGGATATGCCTTCTTGAACAGGCTTGTTTTTAGTTCTTTCTGGAAGTTTAGGTGGTCGTATGTTGTTTTTACTATTTTTGGCAGGGCATTCCATAGTTGTGCGCTTAAATAGGAAAGGCTGGATGCATACGTTGATTTGTATTTGAGTCCTTTGCTGCTTGGGTAATGAAGATTTAGATATGTTCGTGCTAATTTTGTTGTGTTTCTGGCTGGCAGGTCTATGAGGTCATTCATGTAACCTGGGGCTTCGCCGTAGATAATTTTATGAACCAGGGTGCAGATTTTGAAGGTAATACGTTCTTTGATTGGGAGCCAATGCAGTTTTTCTCGGAGGGGTTTGGCGCTTTCAAAACGCGTTTTTCCAAATATAAGCCTGGCTGCGGTATTTTGAGCGGTTTGAAGTGTCTTTATTATTTGTTCTTTGCAACCCGCATAGACTCCATTGCAGTAGTCTGCATGGCTTAGTACCATTGATTGTATCAAGTTTCAGAATATTTCCCTAGTGTAGAAAATCAAGTACCAGGACCCAAAAACTTGGAAAATGCTGGCACCGCTTGGTGAGCATTTGAAGGGCCTGAATAAGTTTTCTTGCAGACAGGAATGAGTACGAAGTCACAACAATATAAATCACCTATAAAGCAATGCACATCCTATAGTGAGGTTTTAATGTATATACAATTGAGAGGAGGAATAGGCCACTGATTAGTGCAGTAGGCTAAGAACCTGGGGAACTGGGTTCAGTTTCTACTGCAACTCCTTGTGAGTCTGGACAAGTCACTTAACCCTCCAATGCCCAAGGTACAAAAACTTAGACTGTGACCCTCTAGGGACAGAGAAAGTACCTGCATATAACAAAATGTGACCCTTTACCCAGTCCCTAACACAGTGTTTTCCTTAGGTTTGTGCAGACCGTTTATCTTAGGCAGCTCCTCAGTAACTACAAAGAAATGATATTTCAGGTGTAAGCTGGAAACTCCTACATATCCTCTGCCAGCAAGCCAGATGCTCACAATTTTGTCATCTCAAGTTTGGCATTTCCACCCTGGTACCTTCTCCTTAATAAATGTTACAACTAAGACCAGGACCCTATGACAAACACGATCTCCATCACAATCTGGTTTTGATTTGTTCTTAAAACTATATACCATAATTTGTGATACTTACCTAGTCTTAGAAACGTGCATAGCACAGGGACCAAAAATGGAGTTATAAATGACAAAGATAAAGGCTATATCAAAAAGCGGGAAGAAAACCCCAACTACAAACAGCAAAATAGTCAAAAACAATGGTTCTCAAAAGAATGTGAACAAACAGTACTTAGTTATATGGGAGGAAAAAGTCTCAAGAAGCCAACAGGCTTAGAACAGCTCACGGTTTACAGGCCAACAGAGCTTTCTTGCTTCATCATAGGCAAAATAAAACTCCAAAATCTCACATGTATAAACAAATAGTTGTGCTATTATGAACCATTACATAGCATTACTTAGCTTTTCACTCTTCTAAGCTCAGACCAGGACCGACGGTAGCCAGCGTTTCGATTGCTGCATCAAGGTCACCAGGTCTTTATTGCTGTAAAAAGGAGAGAAACAAGTTACTATAGATCAAAAAAATAATAGCACACAATTGTACCACAAACAATTGCTCACCTAGGGGTCCTTTTACTAAGGCACATGGAGGGGCATAATCGAACGTCGCCGGCGATCTATTTTGCGGCGGCGCTACAGCTGGCCGGAACCATATTATTGAAAAAGATGGCCGGCCATCTTTTTTTTCGATAATACGGTTTAGCCCAGCCAAATGCCAGAGTTCACCGGGTTTGAGACAGCCGGTTTTGTTTTTCAGCGATAATGGAAAAAAATGCCGGCGATCTCCAACTCGGCAACATCCAAGGCATTTGGTCGTGGGAGGAGCCAGCATTTGTAGTGCACTGGTCCCCATGACATGCCAGGACACCAACCGGGCACCCTAGGGGGCACTTCTAAAAATTAAAAAATATATATAAATACCTCCCAGGTGCATAGCTCTCTTCCCTTGGGTGCTGAGCCCCCCAAATCCCCCCCAAAACCCACTCCCCACAACTCTACACCACTACCATAGTCCTTATGGGTGAAGGGGGCACCAACATGTGGGTACAGTGGGTTTTAGGGGGGTTTGGAGGGCTCAACATGTACCACCACAAGTGTAACAGGTAGGGGGATGGGCCTGGGTCCACCTCCCTGAAGTCCACTGCAACCAACATAAACTGTTTCAGGGACCTGCATACTGCTGTCAGGGAGCTGGGTATGACATTTGAGGCTGGCATACAGGCTGGCAAAAAAGGTTTTTATTTTTATTGTTTTAGTGTGGGAGGGGTTGGTGACCACTGGGGGAGTATGGGGAGGTCATCCCCCATTCCCTCCGGTGGACATCTGGTCAGTTTGGGCACCTTTTTGAGGTTTGGTCGTGAAAATAAAAGGACCAAGTAAAAGCGGCAAAATACTGATTAATGCCGCTTTTTTTTCCATTATCCACAAAAGCCGGCCATCTGGTAGCCACACCCATGTCTGTCCATGTCCCGCCTTCGCTTCGCCGCCGACACGCCCCCTTGAACTTTCACCAGCTTGGCGACGGGAAAGCGGCGATGGTGTCAAAAAAGCAGCTTTTGATTATACCGATTTCGCCACTTTTGCGAGATCGTTGGCCATCTCCCGATTTATGTCGGAAGATCGCCGGCGATCACTTTTGAAAATAAGCCTGATAGGTGCCTATACACATCCAATGCGTGTCAAAATGGAACTATCGCCCGGCTACCGTGTGACCCAGGCAGTAATTCCATTTTTGATATGTGTCCAAATCACACGGTAGAAAATAATTATTTTCTATTTTCTACTGCATGGCACTTACCTGGAGGTAATCGGCAGTTTACACGTGCTGACGCTTACCACCCGGTTAACGTGTGAGACCTTACCGCCAAGTCAATGGGTGGCGGTAAGGTCTCAGGCCGAAAATGGACAAATGCTGGTTTTAATTTTTGCAGCACGTTCATTTTTGGCCACAAAAAAAATGCCTTTTTTCAGGTGCTCCTCAAAAAAAACACACCTACACCAGCGCAGGCCATTTTTCAGTGCGCCTTAGTAAAAGGGCCCTATAATGCTCCATCTGAGCGGAACTTAAAAAGGGAAGTAGACATCAGTCAAAAAGAAGGGCACTGCTTTTTAATCCAAAAATGACATAAGACGCTCTTATGCAGAATAGCCAATAAAGGCTATAACATTTTGGAGAGACACATTTCATTTTTGAAAATTTTGTGTGCTATAAAATCCATAGAATGGGATGAAGCAATTTATTTCTCATCTTTGAAGTAGAGTATCGGGCTGATTTTCGAAAATGATCGCCGCCCATCTTCCAACAAAAATCGGGAGATGGGCGGCGATCTCTTGAATCCGCCCAAATCGGCATAATCAAAAGCCAAGTTTGGGCGGCTTCAACTGCGTTCCGTCGCGGGGCCGCCGAAAGTTGAAAGAGGACGTGTCGGCATGGTAGTGAAGGCGGGACAGGGACGTGCATTGAGATGGCCGGCTTCGCCCGATAATGGAAAAAAGAAAGCCTGCTGTCAGGAGAATTTGGTCCGTTTTATTTGGACCCTTTTTTTTTAGGTCCAAGTCCCAAAAAGGTGCCCCAACTGACCAGATGACAACCGTAGGGAAGCGGGGATCACCTCCCCTTACACCCCCAGTGGTCACCACCCCCCTCCCACACACACAAAAAAAATCAGACATTTTTTGCCAGCCTGTATGCCAGCCTCAAATGTCATACCCAGCTCCCTGACAGCAATATGCCGGTCCCTGGAGCAGTTTGTAGTGGGTGCAGTGCACTTGAGGCAGGTGGACCCAGGCCCATTCCACCCCCTACCTGTTACACTTGTGGTAGTAAATGGGAGCCCCCCAAAACCCACTGTACCCACATGTAGGTGCCCCCCTTCACCCCTTAGGGCTATGGTAATAGTGTAGAGTTGTGGGCAGTGGGTTTTGGGGGGGGGCTCAGCACACAAGGTAAGGGAGCTATGTACCTGGGAGCAATTTCTGAAGTCCACTGCAGTGCCCCCTAGGGTGCCTGGTTGGTGTCCTAGCATGTGAGGGGGACCAATGCACTAGAAATGCTGGCTCCTCCCACACCCAAATGCCTTACATTTTGCCAGATTTTAGATGGCCGGCTCCGGTTTCCAATATGGCTGAAAATTGGAGTCGCCCATCTCATCTAACCCAGGTGAGCGATTTTGCCGGCAACAAGCATATTTCGAAAATTTGCTTGGCTCCAACCCTTCGCGGAGCCGGCCCTGAAGATGACCGCCCATCGATTTAGCCGGCGCCGTTCAATTATGCCCCTCTATGTGATTTCTGGGGTTAATTAGTTTTTTTATTGATAAATGTTTCTCATTTTTTACACTCATAATTAGTCCATACCCGAGGCTGAAATTTGGCAGGATTATGCAGTTGATATCCCTCTATCTTCTAGTATAAATAAGTCACACACCCCACTTTTGGTACCTTTTCACTCAGCGGGTCACAAAAATCAACTTGTCAATTGCCAGCTTTTTGCTCTGCCTCTTCTTCCTTTTCCCTAGACCTCCTCTCTCTATGGCCCTAGTACCTGTTACTTCATACTTCTTGGGCAGGATTTCTCACACTGCTAGATCTAATGTTCTCTTCAGTTGGCCATAGGCCCTCACAGCAGTAGCTTGTTTACTAGAATCACAGTGGCATAAGAAGAGGAACTTCCAGAAGCACTGATCAAAAATGCATCATCACAAATCAGTATAAATCAGGTCTTAATGACATTCTTTGCTTCAGGGGTTGGCTAAATTATCTACTGCTGCTTCTGCATGTACTCTTTTCCCAGAAAAAAAAAGTATAAAGAAAGGACATCTGGGAGGATAAGATGGTCCAAGAAATTCATCAACATTCCGCAGGAAAGAAAACAGGACAAAGTCAACTCATAATAAATATACCCATTGCAGTCTGCCAGCAAGATAAACGCTAACTCTGGAAAAAAAAAACATTTTGATTTAAGTGATCTACACATGCCGAGGGTATTTAAAAAGACAAGGAGGAAGATGAAGTATGTTATAATGCAGCATTTAAATGACACATCATTTCTTCACAAGCTCATTTTTCACTGATTGAAAAAGCAGCATTTTCATATAGCAGACTCAAATTGAATAGTAACACAGTAAATAACAGCAAATAAAGACCAAAATGGGCTTTCCAGTCTGCTCAGTAGAGATTCATCCAATTCGAGTAAATGCACATGAAGGAGGCAGTTTTATAAAATAATTTTCTCACGCACGTGGCCACATACATGCATAACTGACCTCTTATAACAATACTATTGCACCCTCTGCACACATATTCCATCCACCCATCACACTCATTCCTACTCTTTCCCCCAGTCTCTGCACTGTACCACTGACTGATGGACGATGCTCCCAATTTTTGTTTGCATTTGGAGTCGCTTGAGTTTGAAAAATAGGTACAGTGACATGATGGTCTCTACTTTGCTGTTAGGTGTGTATGGAGTGGAAGTTTCGACGGAGTGTGGGTGGAGTTTGCAAATTAATGCATAGATTAAAAAAATATACTAATGTAAGCTGAAGAGTCACAAGTACCTGCTAGAAACCCAAATAGTGGCAACATTCCATGCTACCAATCCCAGTAGTAGTAGTAGAGGGGTGGAGACCAGAAGGGGCTCTGGATCATGAGGGGTGGGTAGGGGGCCAGAACGGAGGCTCTGACTCATGGGGGGGTTGTTCTGGATCTCGGTGGCAACAGCAACTGATGCAGCGAAGGCTGCTGTTCAGCCCAGCAAATGCTAGCAGGCTGAATAGCGGCAGGAAGCCTCCTGTCATTGGCAAATGAAAAAACTTAACATTTCGTGTTTTATCCTGCCTAGTTTCATTTAAAACAGCAGGAAATGATAGAGGAAATGTAGATATTTCTTCTATCATTGTTAACAATTGCCCATCCTGAGTAGTTTTCAGGCTTAACTTTACTCTCTTTGTCAATGTCACAAGCAACTAATGAGTTCTCCATCTCTCCCTCAATACATGGCAGTCACACTGCTTTCCATAACTGCCTTGAGTATCTGAGATATTTCATTTCTACTGAACTTCCTATTTTTGGTCATAACCGTCTGTTCTTTGAAAGTTCTCAAACTGTGGAGCCAAACTTTGTTAATTTTACTGGGAAATGTAATTCCCAAATACTCCAATATAACCACAAAATGACAGAAAAAGCCAAAGAATTACTTATTGGCTTCTCTAGGCATCATGCACATGAAGCCAAGAGTAAACAACCAAGTCCTCCTGTTTTACATTAATTGGATTACACATGAAGTGATTCTTTTTTTAATCAAAGACTAGATATATTTCTTCCTGCTAAGAAAATCACATTTTCTGACACACTCTCTTACATTTTTAACCATTACAACACAGGAATCAAAATGAAAAACCTATTGACTGTCTTTCTGATTTAAGTCTACTGAGGTCACCCTGGAAGTGATTCAACAATGAATCCTACTTAGAACTCATTGGAAAGTTACTATCTGAAATGAGAGTTTTTTCACAAGAGAAGAATCATAAATAAAAAATAGAATTACCAGCCAACTTCAACCGAACAATCAATCCCAGACTGAAGCGTGTGTTGTAGGAGTCTTGGCTTTTAGGAAGATACACACATAGAAAAGGAATTTGGTTTGAAGTAGCATCTTTCAGGGTCCAAAAGTGGTTCACAAATGTTAATTTATTATGTGACAATACATTGTATTGTCATTGGAAAAGAAACATTAGGGATAGAATAGAAGAAGATAATATAAGTGCATAAGTATTGCCATACTGGAAAAGACCAAAGGTCCATCAAGCCCAGCATCCTGTTTCCAACAGTGGCCAATCCAGTTAACAAATACCTGGCAAGATCCCAAAAATGTACAAAACATTTTATACTGCTTATCCCAGAAATAGTGGATTTTCCCCAAGTCCATTTAATAATGGTCTATGGACTTTTTCTTTAGGAAGCCGTCCAAACCTTTTTTAAACTCTGCTAACCTAACCGCCCTTACCACATTCTCTGGCAACGAATTCCAGAGTTTAATTACACGTTGAGTGAAGAAATATTTTCTCCGATTCGTTTTAAATGTACTACTTTGTAGCTTCATCACATGCCCCCTAGTCCTAGTATTTTTAGATAGCATAAACAGATGCTTCACACCTACCCATTCAATTCCACTCATTATTTTATAGACCTCTATCTTATCTCCCCTCAGCCACCTTTTTTCAAAGCTGAAGAGCCCTATCCGCTTTAGCCTTTCCTCATAGGGAAGTCGTCCCACCCCCTTTATCATTTTCGTCGCCCTTGTCTGCACCTTTTCTAATTCCAATATATCTTTTTTGAGATGTGGTGACCAGAATTGAACACAATATTTGAGGTGTGGTCGCACCATGGAGCGATACAAAGGCATTATAACATCCTCGTTTTTGTTTTCCATTCCCTTCCTAATAATACCTAACATTCTATTTGCTTTCTTAGCTGCAGCAGCACACTGAGCAGAAGGTTTCAATATATCATCAACAATGACACCTAGATCCCTTTCTTGGTCTGTGACTCCTAACGTGGAACTTTGCATGATGTAGCTATAATTCGGGTTCCTCTTTCCCTCATGCATCAGTTTGCACTTGCTCACATTAAACATCATCTGCCATTTAGATGCCCAGTCTCCTAGTCTCGTAAGGTCCTCTTGTAATTTTTCACAATCCTCCCGCGATTTAACGACTGAATAACTTTGTGTCATCAGCAAATTTAATTACCTCACTAGTTACTCCCATCTCTAAGTCATTTATAAATATGTTAAAAAGCAGCGGTCCCAGCATAAACCCCTGGGGAACCCCACTTACTGCCCTTCTCCATTGAGAATACTGACCATTTAACCCTACTCTCTGTTTTCTATCTTTTAACCAGTTTTTAATCCACAATAGAACACTACCTCCTATCCCATGACTCTCCAATTTCCTCTGGAGTCTTTCATGAGGTACTTTGTCAAATGCTTTCTGAAATCCAAATACACAATATCAGCCTGCTCACCTTTATCCACATGTTTGTTCACCCCTTCAAAGAAATATAGTAGATTGGTGATGCAAGATTTCCCTTCACTAAATCCATGTTGACTTTGTCTCATTAATCCATTCTTTTGAATATGCTCTGTAATTTTGTTGTTAATAATAGTCTCTACCATTTTGCCCAGCACTGACGTCAGACTCACTGGTCTATAATTTCTCCGATCTCCTTTGGAACCTTTTTTAAAAATCGGCGTTACATTGGCCACCCTCCAATCTTCCAGTACCACGCTCGATTTTAAAGATAAATTACATATTACTAACAATAGCTGCGCAAGCTCATTTTTCAGTTCTATCAGTACTCTGGGATGAATACCATCCGGTCCGGGAGCTTTGCTACTCTTCAGTTTGTAGAACTGCACTATTCAATCCTCCAGGTTTACAGAGAATTCATTAAGTTTCTCCGACTCGTCAGCTTCGAATACCATTTCTACCAATTCCAGTTATTTATTTTCTACTTATATATATACAAATCTTAGGGGTCGTTTTACTAAGCTGTGGTAAAAAATGGCCTTATTATACCCTTACGCAGGTCTTTCCCGTACATTAAGGCCATTTTTTACCATGGCTGTAAAAATGACTTTTTCCAATTTTTGCATTAATGCTTTTGCACTAATGTTAGCAAAACAAGGGGCCCTTTTGCAAAGCTGCGCTAAAAAGTGACCTGCACTACTTTTAGCACTTGAATTTCCTGCACTCTGAGGCCACTTTTAGTGCGACTGTAAAATGGCTACAATTTCTCTTTTTCCATTAATGGCTATGTGTTAATTTCCAAATTAGTGTGTGACCATTACTGTGTCAGCCCTTATCACCATCTATCTTGTAGGTGGTAAGAGCTCACATGCTAACCCCATACTAATCGGCAGTGTGCAGCAATTTGCCTGCACTTACAGACTAGTACAGGGCACACCTACTCTCTGCCCCCAAACACGCCCCACACTAAAAAATATCTTATATTATTTAGTGCGAGATTGACACAGGCCATTACTACTACTACTACTTCTCATTTCTATAGGGCTATTAGGCGTATGCAGTGCTGTACACTGAACATGTAAGAGACAGTCCCTTATCGACAGAGCTTACAATCTAATCATGATAGACAAATAAGGACAAAGAGTAGCAAGAATCCAGAATCCCAAAGACTACTACTATTACTTATTATTTCTATAGCACTACTAGACATGTGCAGTGCTGTACACTTGAACATGTAAAAGACAATCCCTGCTCGACAGAGCTTACAATCTAATCAAGACAGACAAACAAACAAATAAGGGATAAGGTGAGAATTATAAAACTGACATAGGTACAAGTGAATACAAACTATCGTGGAATACCTGAGTACATCCTGTGGTAATACCTTTTAGCATGTGCTAAGCACGGGTTAGTGCTTACCGCTGTTTAGTAAAAAGGCCTCCAAGAGAGGATCATCTACTCTGCAAACACTGGCAGATATAGAATAATGCAGATCCAAGTAGTAGTAAAAACAGCAGATTCCTTTATTTATTTAATTATTTATTTATTGAATTTGTATCCCACATTTTCCCACCTATTTGCAGGCTCAATGTGGCTTACAAAAACCTGTTATGGCATCGCCATCCCAGGGTAACAGATACAATTCGTGTTACAACAAGATCAGGGATGAGAAAAAAGATCTATGCAGACATTTATAGAAAGATGACTATCAGAATAGGGTGAAGTGGTGAAGTGTTATGATTAAGTTAGGATTCCCATTGTAGGCCTTGTTGAAGAGATAGGTTTTCAGAGATTAGCAAAAGCACCTGATGTAGTCCACGTTTTCCCACTAATGGGCTGCTTCAGGTATAAAAAAAAAATTTTTTCAAATAAATAATAATACTTAAACAGTAAAATAATAAATAAAAGCATAAACGGTCAGAATAATACAACAATAAAACATACACAGTGTATGGGAACCAGCAAATGAAATGTGCACAAACATACAATAAGCAAAGAAAACATACAAAACACATACAAGAACATCCTTTATAAAACAGCACATAGCGCCAATTCCCACACCCAGATTTGGGTGCCGGGGCTTATACTTGCTGAAACCATGCGGAATTACTGACACCAGTGGCGACCCTACCGTTAGGCCAACTGAGGCAGGGGCCTCAGGTGGCATTCTTCGGGGAGCTTTTGAAAATACCAGTGTTCTTTTCAGAGAGACTAGATTAAAACTACACACAAAAAAACCTCTTTGGAAAAAATCTTAGATCTCTTTCAGAGACTCCATGGGGCTGAGCACTACAATGATCACAAACTGAAGGTGATAACATTTTTCTAAAATATAGGATCACTCAGTGTGTCACTCCCATTGCACACTCTAGGTGCATCTCAAGAGCAAATATGGAGCTTAAACAACTACTATTGCTTTAAGAAGTGACCATGTTCACACATCCTTGTAATCCTACTTGTGAACTAACCACTATAAATATAAGTATTGTAGTGCCCCAACCTCAAATGAGTCTATGAGTCAAAAATAGTGATTAATATCGTGCCCAAACTAAATTATCACCTTATATCAAAACTAGTAAAAAAAGGCCCGTTTCTGACACAAATGAAATGGGCGCTAGCAAGGTTTTCATCGAAGTGTGTATGTTTGAGAGAGTGTGTGTGAGAGTGACTGTGTGTGAGAGAGAGAGAGAGAGAGAGAGAGAGTGAATGTGCGAGTGTGTGTGTGTGTGTGTGTGTGTGTGTGTGACAGAGAGAGAGTGAGACTGGATGTGAGTGAGTCTGTGAGAGAGAGAGTGTGTGTATGAGAATGAGAATGTGCCAGGGGCCTCCCTCCCTTCCTTCCCCCTCCCCTCCTTCCCTTCTTTCCCCCTCCCTCCCTGTTCCAGGGTCGTCCCCCACCTCCATCCCTCCCAGTTCCAGGGTCATTCCCTCCCTCCCTCCCTCCCTCCCTCCGACTTTCAGGGTCATTCCCTTCCTCCCTCCCTCCCTCCGACTTTCAGGGTCATCCCCTCCCTCCCTCTCTCCCTCCCTCTGACTTTCAGGGTCGTCCCCTCCCTCCCTCCGACTTTCAGGGTCGTCCCCTCCCTCCCTCTGTGTTTCAGGGTCCCTCCCTCCCTCCAAGTTTCAGGGTCCCTCCCTCCTTCCCAGTTTCAGGGTCCCTCCCTCCGAGTTTCAGGGTCCCTCCCTCCCAGTTTAAGAGTCCCTCCCTCCCGAGGAGTCGTGGCGGCTGCCCACACACCCTCCCATGGGGCCCGGAGGGGCAGCCGCGGCCGTCGCCTGCTTTCCTCCTCTGCAGCGCCGCTCCGACTCCTGAGGTCCTCCCCTCCCCTGCGCCCAGCGCAGGAATACACGAGCACACTGGCTTGGCACAGCAGCACGCTCTCCGTGGCTCTGCCCCTTCTGCTCACACCCAACGAGGACTCCGACCTTTCTTTCCCTGCCATTGGTCGCAACGCTCTCTGTTACTCCGCCCCTCAAAGCTTCTATTTCTCTTTCAAGCTCTGCCTCCACCCCTGTGCCCTGCCCCTTTTGCCCCTCCTCCTCTGGCTCTGGTGTTCTATGTGACGTCAGCCTGAGCTACGGAGCCTAGTAGACCAACTCCGAAGAAGCCACGGACACAGGCAGCAAGACGCATAGAACGTTGGAGGTGAGAATTATTATATAGAATGTCTCATTTAATTCAATAAATTACTTAGCTGTGGCAGACTGCGGCTCAACAAGTGCAATAGGACATTTTACAGAGTGGCACAAATAAAGCCTATTTATCATACTAAGACGTATGTTCTACTCCCTTTTGTCCATTTTGTGTAACTTCCTCAGGAGCATAAGTTGCAGCCAGAATGAATGTCCTTCATTCAAAATCACCACCAAGTTACTTGCTGTTAGTCATCTCACATTTGAGCCCCAGGTTTCCTTGGTAGTAAATCAATCCTTCAAGTCCCTTTGCAAGTTGAGAAGAATCAGATCGTATTTCTTGCCTGACATCTTTAGGTTGCTAGTTCAATCTTTTGTTTTAACTCAGTTTGATTACTGCAATGCCATCTATGCTGGATGTAAAGAGTGTGTCCTCAAGAGACTGCAAACGGCCCAAAATACTGCAGCTAGACTTGTCCTCAAAGCATCGCTCTGACAGAGCCACTCCTTTACTGTGTAAGCTGCATTGGTTAACTATCAAAGCCAGGATTATTTTCAAATCCTGTGTTTTTATTTCTCAAATATTATATGACATGACACCAGATTACATGCAGTGTTTAATAAACATTCCCCTACATAAAGTAGCTTTTGGATCAAGGGACTATCTAAGACTTCTTCTACCATATAGCAAGAATGTGCATTATAAGTCGGTTCACTCTGCTGACTTTAGATATCAAGGTGCTAAATGGTGGAACGCTTTGCCTATTGCAATCAAATGTCAGCCTGAAAGTTTTCCTCTTTGAAAGAAACCTACCCATTGACAGGGCATGGTAGTTTGTTACTAGCTAACAATGGGCTATTATTAAGTTCTTAACTGTCTTTTATTTTACATTTATGGTTACTTTGCTTGTTGTTTTATTTATTTATTGTAAGCCACATTGAGATCGAGTATGTTTGGGATAATACAGGATATAAATGCCAACAATAAATAAATAACCCCCTTCCCTGAGTCTACCTTCTTTTTCTGTTTTCCAAAAGTCAGCGACTGCAGCAATTCCCATATGCTGCCCTGCCATGGCTTCTTCTCTGTACTGCAGCCCACCTCTCTGACATCGTTTCCTGTTTCCTCAAAGGTGGGCCGCAGTACAGAGAAGAAGCCAGTGCCGGCGGCAGGGCAGCGTATGGGAATTGCTGCTGATAACATCTTTTGGAAAACAAAAAAGGAAAATAGACTCAGGGAAGGGGGTTGAGGAAAGAAGGGGGAGATGTCATACCATGGCAGGGGAGGAGGGAGTTGGGAGATAGAGACAGAGTGAAGGAAGAGATGTTGGGGGCAGGGGGCCAGGGGCACTATTACATCCCTCGCCTCAGATGGCAGATTGCTTTGGGCCGCCCTTGCCTGGCACCCAATTTGGGTGCATATCCACGATATTCTATAACATTGCACACAAATTCCGGAACACCCCTGACCCACCCATGTTCCTCCCACGGCCATGCCCCCCTTTTGGGTTGTGCGTCATGACAGTTTTATAGAATAGTGAGTAGTAAGATGGGTGTGCAAATCCAAATTGATGCCAGTTAACATCAATACTTGATTGTTAGCAACCAATTATTGATGTTAATTGGCTCATTATGCAAATTAGTTGTGCAGCATGTATCTCAGGATCATGCCCAAATTCAGGCGCATAAATTTGAGCGCCCTTTATAGAATCCCCATGTTTACATGCAGATGTATGAAAGTGCACAAGCTAATGTCAGCAAGAGTACGTATAGGCATGTATACACTATTAAAATTCTATAAGTGCACTTTCACATGAGTAAAACGTGTTTTACATGTGGAAAATGCTTTAAAAACTTACTCACATGTCTACAAAATCCTTCCACGTGTATCATGTGCATTATATTGACCATTGGTGAAGATGATAAATGCTATAATTTATCCCTAAATATAAGCCCCATGACTAGTAAAACATATCGCACTGAGGTGCCGAAATGATCACTAATCATGTTTAGCAGTGAGAAATCTTAGCTTTCCTACGGACAACAATGAATGGAACCTTGATCAAGTCAGTGGGAACAGGAAGAGGCACATGATATAACAAAAGTGATATAATACACACTAGCGGTAATGTCTTGTGAAATACCACCGTGAAATAATTGAATGATATTATTAGAAGGTGTATTATGATAGTCTTGGTGATATTAAACATATCACTGTGTATACCAAATACTTTAAAAATTTTATTTATTTCAGGGAATTAAAAGCATGATCATGGAGGACTCGACTCTCAGATAGTTTTATTCTAAATGCTAAGTTCTTTGTCATTTCTTCTTTGGAAAATACAGTATCGGGTAAATCCCTCTTGGTTTCCTATGTTTCTAATAGTGTTTGAATCATGATCTCAATGATAATACTGAATGGAAAAGTGTTTTGACAAGCTTGCTGTCTGAACTTGGCTCAGACACAGTAAAAGCACTATGGAAATATAAATTACACAGGTACTGGTGCATATTACGTACAGTGGAGTCATGTGAGGAAAGTCTAGACAGCAAGGATTAACTTAAAGATTTAAAATAGAAAAATCTAGAAACTGCTTCAAACAACTATAAATATCAAATATCCCAAACTAGTAACATTATAGGGCCACTGCTTCTACCATTTATCATTTATATTGTATTACGAGATGCATATAACCTACAGTAGTCCAGACACACAGATAATGCACACATGAGGGACAAGATAAAACCTCCAAGGATAAGGAATGGGATAGGTTGCTGAAATATGGCTATGTTGGGATTTTATTACTGATTTTATTGCTTCATTGGTTTGTGTTATTAATTTTTATTAAATTTGTCTTTTTTTAGTAACTTATTTATCACATTTTAAGCTTTATATAGTTATTTGTTCATTCAAAAATTAGAAACATATGAGGTAAAGTCACAGTAGATAAAACATATCAAATCAGTCTTAAGAATGTAAGCATTGCCATACTGGGATAGACTGAAGGTCCATCAAACCCAGTATCTGGTTCCCAACAGTAGCCAATCCAGGTCACAAGCACCTGGCAAGACCCCAAAACAGAAAAATAGATTTTATGCAGCTCATCCTAGAAATAAGCATTTTCCCAGGTCTATATTAGTAATGGACTATGGATTTTTCTTTTAGGAAATTAGCCAACCCTTTTTTAAACTCTGCTAAGCCAACTGCTTTTACCACATTCTCTGGCAATGAATTCCAGAGTTTAATTACACATAAGTAATACCAATTGCATGTTCTCCCCTTTTGTACCTAATTGTTCATTATATCATTCATGTTTCTATATATATTACCAATTGTAATATACCAATTGTTCATTTATGTTTCTATATATATTGCTAATTGTATCTGTACTCTGAAATGGCATACGTCATGACGGAAATTGTAAGCCAAATTGAGCCTGCAAATAGGTGGGAAAATGTGGGATACAAATGCAACAAATAAATAAATAAAGTGAAGAAATATTTTATCCAGTTTGTTTTAAATGTACTACTTAGTAGCTTCATTGTTTGCCCCCTAGTCCTAGTTCTAATTCCGCTATATCTTTCTTTGAGATGTGGTGACCAGAATTTCACACAGCATTTGAGGTGCAGTCGCACTATGGAGCGATACAAAGGCATTATAACATTTTTGTTTACTATTCCTTTGCTAATAATTCCCAAAATTCTATTTGGTTTCATAGCCACCACTGCACAATGAGCAGAGGGTTTTACAAATCATCAATGGAGACATCTAGATCCTTTTCCTGGGCAGTCTCCTAATGTGGAACCTTTCATCAATAATTTGAATAAACCTGAAATTAAATATGACCAAAACCGAGCTTCTCATTTCCCCCCCCCCCCCCCCCAAACCCACCTCCCCACTCCCCCCGTTTTCTATTTCTGTTGATGGCTCTCTCATTCTCCCTGTCTCCTCAGCTCTAAACCTTGGGGTCATCTTTGACTCTTCTCTCTCCTTCTCTGCTCATATCCAGCAGATTGCCAAGACCTGTCGTTTCTTTCTTTACAACATCCGTAAAATCCGCCCCTTTCTTTCCAAGCACTCTACCAAAACCCTCATCCACACCCTTGTCACCTCTCGTTTAGACTACTGCAATCTGCTTCTTGCTGGCCTCCCACTTAGTCACCTCTCCCCTCTCCAGTCGGTTCAAAACTCTGCTGCCCATCTCGTCTTCCACCAGGGTCGCTTTACTCATACTACCCCTCTCCTCAAGACCCTTCACTAGCTCCCTATCCGTTTTTGCATCCTGTTCAAACTTCTTCTACTAACCTATATATGTACTCACTCTGCTGCTCCCCAGTATCTCTCCACACTCGTCCTTCCCTACACCCCTTCCCGTGCACTCCGCTCCATGGATAAATCCTTCTTATTTGTTCCCTTCTCCACTACTGCCAACTCCAGACTTCGCGCCTTCTGTCTCGCTGCACCCTACGCCTGGAATAAACTTCCTGAGCCCCTACGTCTTGCCCCATCCTTGGCCACCTTTAAATCTAGACTGAAAGCCCACCTCTTTAACATTGCTTTTGACTCGTAACCACTTGTAACCACTCGCCTCCACCTACCCTCCTCTCTTCCTTCCCGTTCACATTAATTGATTTGATTTGCTTACTTTATTTATTTTTTGTCTATTAGATTATAAGCTCTTTGAGCAGGGACTATCTTTCTTCTATGTTTGTGCAGCACTGCGTACACCTTGTAGCACTATAGAAATGCTAAATAGTAGTAATAGTAGTAATTTGGCTTCCTCTTTCCCACAATCATCATTGTTCACATTAAACGTCATCTGCCATTTGGATGCCCAGTCTCCCAGTCTCATAAGGTCCTCTTGCAATTTTTCACAATCCTTTTGTGATCTAACAACTTTGAATTTGTGTCATCAGCAAATTTAATTACCTCACTAGTTGTTCCCATCTCTGGATCATTTATAAATATGTTTAAAAGCAGCAGTTCCAGCAGATATCTCTGGGGAACCCCACTATCTACCCTTCTCCATTGAGAATACTGACCATTGAACCACACTCTCTTTCTTTTTTATATTTTACCCAGTTCTTAATCCACAATAGGACATTACCTCCTATCCCATGACTTTCTTTCATGAAGTACTTTGTTAAACGCCTTTTGAAAATTCAGATACACAATATCGATTGGTTCATTTTTATCCAAATGTTTGTTCACCCCTTCAAAGAAATGTAGTAGATTGGTGAGGCAAGATTTCCCTTAACTAGATCCATGTTGGCTTTGTCTCATTAATCCATGCTTATATATGTGTTCAGTAATGTTGTTCTTTCTAATAGTCTGTACCATTTTGCCCAACACCAACATCAGGCTCAGCAATCTATAATTTCCTGGATCACCTCTGGAACCCTTTTTAAAAATTGGCATTACATTGGCACCCTCCAATCTTCCAGAACCATGCTGGATTTTAAAGATAAATTACATATTACTAACAATAGCTCTGCAAGTTCATTTTTCAATTCTATCAGTACTCTGGGATGTATACCATCCAGTCCAGGTGATTTGCTACTCTTCAATTTGTTAAATTGCCCCATTATATCTTCCAGGTTTACAGAGATTAGTTTCAGTTTCTCTGACTCATGAGCGAATACCATTTCTGCCACTGGTATCTCTCTCACATCTTCCTTGATGAAGACTGAAGCACAGAATTCATTTCATCTCTCCACTATGGCCTTGTCTTCCCCGAGTGCCCCTTTTTCCCCTTGATTATCTAGCAGTCCAACTGATTCTTTTTTACTATCTTCTTGCTTCTAATATAACTGAAAAGTTTTTTGCCTCCAACACAATCTTCTTTTCAAAGTCTCTTCTTGCCTTCCTTATCAGCACTTCAAAGTTAACCAATCATATCTCAATTTGATGTACTTCACATTTACAGCAATGCATATATAATGAGTGATGTATAGAAAGGGATAGGGGATGGGATTTGATATACTGCCTTTCTCTGATTACAATCAAAGTGATTTATATATTATATACATTTTGTACATGGGGCAATGGAGGGTTAAGTGAAAAACAGAATGGCAATAATTCCAGCAATATCAGTAAAAATCCCATAAAATCTATTTATAAAACATGAAAATGTACATGTATTGATGGCTATAGAGTTACAGTGAAAACAAGAAAAGAATCTTTTTTTTTTCTTTTTTCCTCCTTTAAAGCATAGCAGGAAGCCTCTATGTCAGTAAAATAGGGACCCTGGTTTTATATACTAAGACTGTTCTCTGTAACTTTCCTCTTGATTTCTTCTCCAGGTATGTGTAGTGTTTGCCAGGACTCAGTGAATGATGAATTCCTTCTGATTTGAAAGAACAGAAGTATGAAGTAAAGACATCTGGAAGTATTCAGACTGACCATAGGGCCAGTTTTCTCTATGCTATTCTTCAGTATTGATAGCCAAGAGATATTACCTGCAGTTTGTAAAATAGACCTTTGATGGAAAAATGAGACATAGATTGGGCTCTATTCTTGACAGTTTAATCACCGATCGAGAATGATGGAATAGAGAACCAGGAGCCATCATGTCCACTGCTATAAACTGTTTCCAGAAAGGCCAGACCTTTAGTTACAAGCATTATTTATTTATTAATTATTATAAGGAGATTCACTGGCAGAAAATATCCAATAGACCCAGAAAAATAAATCTGGCCCTATTGACATTCACTTTTAATTCTAGAGTACATAAAAAATATTTTTATATTTGTCAGTGTCTTTCTCCATATTTGGTTCACGAGAGATATACACATATGGATATTGTTAGATGGAAATTATTTGGCTCTCCATTAACCGATGATTAGGAATGTGCTTTCATTTGAAAATGACACAGAAAGAACAAACTATGTCCTTTCATTTTCTGTTGTTTTCAAATTGAATTGAAAGATGTGGAGGCATGGAATGGTTGGCGACTGTGGGGCTCAACTTCAAAGCACTCAGACTTATAAACTTCAATAGAGAAAAATGTCCAAAAAATGGCATGAATCTATATTTGGATGTTTTTCTCACAAAAATGTCCAAATTGGTATTTTCGAAACCAATTTTTAGAAGTTTTTCTATGAAGTCCATCAGAAGTGCATTCGAATCACAAGGGGGCATGTCAGGGGCTTGTTAAGGGCAGGATCTGGGCATTCCTAACACTTGGATGTTTTTCTGCCATAATGGAACAACACAAAAACATCCAGGGCTATAAGTTGGACATTTTGGTCTAAATCTGTTTTATTAACGAATAAGCCACAAAAAGGTGCCCTAAATGACCAGATGGCCAATGCAGGAATAAAGGAATGACACCTCCTTACGCCTTTAGTGGTCATTGACCCCCTACCACCCCGCAGATATGTAAATGAAACAGTACATACCAGCCTCTATGACAGATTCAGATGTTATGACCAGTCCTATTAGAGCAGCAAGTAGGTCCCTGGAGTAGCCTAGAGGTCGATGCACTGCACCATAGAGAAGGGGATCCAGACCTATGATCCACTCTATTACACTTGTGGTGGAAAGTGTCATTCCCCCCCCCCCCAAAAAAAAAAAAAACCTACTGTACCCACATATAGGTAACAGTAGGTTTTTTTGTGGGTTTTGAAGGGCTCACCATACAATAGTGAGTGGAGGAGTGGCCTAGTGGTTAGGGTGGTGGACTTTGGTCCTGGGGAACTGAGTTTGATTCCTGGCACAGGCAGCTCCTTGTGACTGTGGGCAAGTCACTTAACCCTCCATTGCCCCATGTAAGCCGCATTGAGCCTGCCATGAGTGGGAAAGCGCGGGGTACAAATATAACAAAAATAAATAAAATATAAGGGGGTAATGGTGAGATGTGTACCTAGGATCTTTTATGTGAATTGCACTGCAGTGCTCCCTAGTGTGCCCCACTGCTCTGCTGGGTTGCCTGTGTGGCCAGTCTACTAGGAAATCTGGATCCACTTATATCCCAATAGCTCTATTTTATGTGATTTTCACTTGGACGTTTTTTGTGGTGGGGGGGTTTAATGGACCAAAAAGATAGACATACTAAGCACAATAACATCTAGGAAATGGTTATTTTCAAAGAAAAAAGCGAGACATTTTTCTAGCTTGAAAATGGTCATTTTCACTACTTGAGTTTTAGATGTTTTCAGCAAATCCTTCTCATGAAATTCATTAAGAGTATCATGAAAACCTGTCTGGCTAGGTACATTCTGATGACTGCATTGAGAATCCCTGTACTAATATCGAAAATGCCCCTACATGAAAGTCTAAGTGCTTTGAAAATACACCTCTGTGTCTTACAGATAGCATGGAGTTTGTTGTCATGTTTTGTTACCACGTAACAGGTCTATGGCTGGCACAAGTGCAAAAGCCAATGATTTTTATTTATGCAATTATACATTATATTATGCAAGTATACACTTGACAGGCAATTTCCAGAGTACAGGAGAAAGGATTAAACAATCACAAAAGAATAACTTCCATCAAGAAATAATCAAACCTGTTTAACCAGCTCCCTACCACTCAAAATCCATAATGGTAAGGAAGGAAGAGAACTAAAATGTAGAAATACTTAAAGAAACATAAGCTATGTTAATATATATCTCATCCAAGAAGACAGGAGGAGCCTCCATGGAGAGTCAAAGCAAAACAGCAAAATTAGAGGCTGACAAATGCGCAAACCAATAGGGAGATAATATCAAAAAACAGTTTATTCAGAATATTCATATCAAGGACCTGACACGGTCTGTGTTTCGGCGCCAAAGCACCTGCCTCAGGGGTCACAAACAACTTTCTCCGAGAAGAAGCTGATTGGCTTGAATAATTCCTTTATGTATGCACGTGGTTATAAAAACAAGTTAATCCACAGAGAGAAGAAAAGACCAGCCAACCGATCAGCAAACACCAGTCATCAACTAAAGCAGGTACCAATAGAGCCAACACAACAGCCCCAAGGTTTAAGGCTTTTATCATTCAAAAAAGAAGACAATTGAGATGATTCATAAAAAATGTATTTCACCTCCTGATATTTTAATTACACATTTACATGGACATTTTAGTACAGGGAATCTCAACCCAGTCCTCAGGACATACCTAATCAGACAAGTTTTCAGGATACCCCTAATGATTTTCATGAGAGGGATTTACATGTCTACTACTTCTATTGTTCGCAAATCTGTCTCATGCATATTCAATAAGGATATCCTGAAACTCTGACTGGCTAGGTGTGTCCTGAGGACTAGGTTGTGAAGTACTGTTTAGAAGAAACTGGACCCCAATTTGCTGCACCCTAGAGTGTAATTACAAAAAGTGCTTCTTCTTCTGGGTAGGTCTAGATACATCAGGAAAAACCCAAACTTTAACAGTATAGAATAAATTAGAATAAACTACCTAAGCCCAGGTAGTGTAAAAGTACACACCTTAAGGTTGTCTCTTCTTCACATTTTCCACTACATCCATCTCTAACACAGATATTTTCCTCTCTGCTTTCTTCCATTTTTCTGCCTCTCTGACCACTCAGACTTAATTCATTCTTGCTATCCATTTGTCATTTTCCCTGCTTTCATGTGTGTGTGTGTGCCCCTTCAACCATATCGGATCTGTTTCTATCTCTCCCTCTCCCATCCACAATGTCCTCTCTCTCTCTCTCTCTCTCTCTCTCTCTCTCTCTCCCAAGCCAACATCCAGGATCTTGTGTGTATGTGTGTGTCACCTGCTATACAACATCTCCTCTCTGGTTCTCTCTCTCTCCATCCACCTGTCTCTGTCCCCTCCCCCTGCCATACAACATCTCTTCCCCTCCTCCATCCATCCAAGATCTCCTCTATTTCTCTCTCACCCCACCATACCATCCATGATCTCTTCTCTTTCTGTCTCTCCCCATCCAAAATTACGCCCATTACATAGGAGGTAATATTAGATGTGACCTTTTATGTGTGTATAGAAGTAATCTTATAAAGCAGGTGCTCACAGCTACACACTGATTATGTATGTATATGTCAGAATAGAGATCAGTGGCTGACATAAGTACTCACATCTAACCCTACAAACATCTATATAGTGGGATATGCCAGTGTTCCATACAGCAAGGGAGATGCCATCTTTCCTTTGAAGAATATAGTCTTGTCATGTACAGTAGTGATTCCCAAACCTGGTCCTGGAGACACCCCAGCCAATCAGGTTTTCAGGATATCCATAATGAATATTCCTGAGATAGATTTGCGTGCTCTAGAGGCAGTGCATGCAAATGTCTGTCTTAAATATTCATTATGAGTATCCTGAAAATCTGACTAGCTAGGGTAGGACCAGGTTTGAGAACCACTGATATACAGGTTCACTGCTATATAAACATTTATTTATTTGTGACATTTATATCCCACATTATCCCAAAAAGTCTTGAGTTCAATGTGGCTTACATGAGAAAGCCTTCATAAAATTATTTCCATGCATGCAATAAAATTATGAAGATTCATAACATACGCTCTTAATATTAAACTTCTGTATTTTGACCTGTCACTTGACTGAGCTTCATTATAATTCAGTGAAATCTGAGGGAAACCACAATCAGAATGCATTTCTCATTTACAGATTGCCATGAATGCATATTTATCCAGTTTGCCAAGATTGTTGTGGTTAGGACTGCCAAATATCACCGAGGGAGTGCCCTTCCACTAACAGTTGTTTTTTGTGAATAATTTTAAATGTAGGTAATTATTTCTTTCGTTGTTAATGACAACAAAAATCAGCGCCATCTTTATGCACCTCACTAAAGGCTCCTTTTACTAAGCAGTGGTAAGCCCAAGTGGGCTTATTGCTTTCTATATAGGAAGTACCGCCGGGCTACTGGAGCAGCCTGGTGTTTCTTCCCACCCCTAGCGTGCCTTCATTACCAGCGCTACAAATATGTATTTATTTTTGTAGCACTGCAGCGGTAAGCAGGCAGTGCTGCACACTGCATGGTTACCATCGGGTTAGTGCGGGAGCCCTTACCCTCACCTCAATGGGTGACGGTAAAGCCCCCCCCCCTCACTGAAATAGCCGTATGGCAAGTGCTTTACTTCCCACCTGGCCATTTCCTGTAGGAAAGTCAGACCCCTTTTAACAGCTGCGGTAAAAGGGGACCTCGGCACGCATGTAAAACATGTGCCGACGCCAGCACCGGCCCCCTTTTGCCGCAGCTTGGTAAAAGGGGCCCTGAATATGAATAGCATTTCACAAGACACAGTGAGGGTCATACTCGAATGGAAATGCCTATCTCCATGGGCGTTTATCTCCGAGAACGAGTCCGTGAAGGGGCGGACCGAACCGTATTTTCGAAAAACATGGACGTTTATCTTTTTTTGAGCTGGGCATTTTTGTTTTTCAGTGATAATGAAAACCGAAAGCGCCCAGCTCAAAAACAAATAACTCCAAAACATTTATTCGTGGGAGGGGCCAGGATTCATACTGCACTGGTCCCCCTCACATGCCAGGACACCAACCGGGCACCCTAGGGGGCACTTTTACAAAAAACAAAACAAAAGGTAAAACAGCTCCTAAGGGGTGAAGTGGGGCACCTACATGTGGGTACAGTGGGTTTGGGGGGCGGTTTGGGGAAAAGGGAAAGGCAGGGTCAGAGCAGGACACTATAGACTCACGGAACCTAAAGGAGCGAAGCTCCACAGAAATGGCCGAACAGGAAAAGACAGACTGAAGAAAAGGGGCTGCTAGAATCCACCAGGCGGAGGAGGGTCAGGACCCCCCAGAGCCAAAACAAACACAGCAGGCCAAGGGCAAGAGCAGACAGAAAGAAAAAGCAACCTCTAACTAACTAAACCAGGAAAGGAGGACAGAGCTCCCCAAAGTCAAATAACAAATATAGGGCACCACAAGTAAAAGCAGAACACAGGGAAGGACTGCCATCAAATACACAAACAAGAAAAGGGCCAAAGCCCACAGGAAAATAACAAACAAGCAAAACCAGACTACAGAGAAAGGATGCTTTCAAATATAAGGACAGGAAAGAAGCAGGGCTCACAAGAGTACAGAAAGAGTTAAAGCAGACACCAGAGAAAGGCTGCCTAAAAGAGGGAGGGCTCACAAAAGACAAATACCAAGCACCGCACATAAAGGTTTAAAGCAGAGTAGAGGGAAACTAAACAAACAAAGCAGGAATGAGCTTACCACAGACAAATCAACACCACAGCCAGGCAGGGAGAAACCAGGCAGAGGAGGGACAACAGACCCAGCTGCACTGCAGTGAAGCAATCAAGGAAACACTAGTTATAACCAGCACACACAGAGACCACAAACAAAGAGAGGAGCAAGCAAACTATAAAGAATACACCCTTTGCCACAAGCACAGACTAAGCAAGAGAACCAGAGCTCAGCTGAAAGGAAATAACGCTAGAGCATCCGCTGTAGGGAGAGGTAAGTTTAAATAAGGTCTGACTTCTGACGTCTGCTGCTTCAGACATCAGCTCAATCCCTGACAGGCCAATCAGAAGCAAGTCCCAGTTATTCCCCTGCCTGTCTCAGTAGAATCATAACACAAAGCTAGCATGTAGTCTTCTACATTAGTTAAAGCCAAGCACTTGTGAAGAATTGCAGGAAGACCTTAGCAAACTGGAAGACTGGGCATCCAAAATGGCAAATGAAATTTAATGCAAATAAATGCAAAGTGATGCACATTGGGAAGAATAATCCAAATTATAGTTATCTAATGCTAGGGTCCACTTTAGGAGTCAGCATTCAAGAAAAAGAAATTTTCTGCCCAGTGTGCGGTGGCAGCCAAAAAAGCAAACAAGATGCTAGGAATTATTAGGAGAGGGATGCAAAATAAGACTGAAAATATTATAATGCCTCTGTATCATTCTATGGTGCGTCTTCACCTTAAGTATTGTGTTCAATTCTGGTCGCTGTATCTCAAAAAAGATATAGCGGAATTAGAAAAGGTTCAAAGAAGAGCGACCAAAATGATAGAGGGGATGGAACTGCTCCCATATGAGGAAAGGCTAAATAGTTTAGGGCTCTTCAGCTTAGAAAAGAGAGGGCTGAGGGGGGATATGATTGAGGTCTACAAAACCCTGAGTGGAGTGGAGCAGGTGGAGGTGAATCGGTTTTTCTCTCATTCAAAAAGTACAAAGATCAGGGGACACTCAATGAAATTGCATGGGAATATTTTTAAAACAAATAGGAGGAAATATTTTTTCACTCAAATAATAGTTAAGCTCTGGAACTCGATGCCAGAGGATGTGGTAATGGTTGTTAGTGTATGTGGTTTTAAAAAAGGTTTGGACAAGTTCCTGGAGGAAAAGGCCATAGCCTGGTATTGAGATGGACATGGGGGAAGCCACTGCTTGCCCTGGGATTGATAGCATGTTGCCATTATTTGGGTTTCTGCCAGGTATTTGTGACCTGGATTGGCCACTGCTGACAGCAGGATACTGGGCAGGATGTACCATTGGTCTGACCCAATATGGCTGTTATGTTCTTACTCAGGGTAACATGTCTTACAGCTGTTCAAGTTCCTCATAACCTAACCTGCAGCCTTTAAATCTGTACACACAATTACAGGCCCTGGCACTGCATAATCCCCCATAAAGACTCCAGGCTGGGTTTTCTAATATACAAAATGACTTCCTTGTCAGTTGTTAACTCCAGCCTTGGCTTCACAGGACAGTATAACCCCCCCATTATTTATTTATTTATTTATTTATTTTGATTTTGCTCACAACTTTTTCAGTAGTAGCTCAAGCATTCAGGTATACTGGGTATTATTTAAGTATGCGCATAAATTTGCATATTTTAGAATCTATGCACATACTTCCAAACTCTGCCCTTGTACATGCCTGTCAAGTCAACACACATACTTTTACACCAGTCAAAATTGTATAACTGGCCAGTTATGTTTGTATGTAGCCATATAACATGTATAAAGGACAACAAAATTACCCCCTAAAAGTCATCGATTTGTTGTGGTATACATTGACTGAGAGAGGCAATTAACACAACTCTGTAGGGATTATTGTGCATGAAAATCAGAGGCCAGAATAATTACTGAAAACCTGCATCAGCATATAGACAATTAGTTATTGTGCTAATGTGAAAGAGGGCAGGCCCCTGGAGCCATGACACACTTAAGACACACAGCAGTTAAGGTGCACCAAATAATATTTATTTAAAGTAGGGATGCTGCTCGATTCACAGGTGGGGGAGAAAAATAAACACAACATTTTCCTTAGACGTAATACGGTTCTCCTGAGGCCTGCTCCTGCAGGGCCATGGTGTACATTACTGTCTCTCAACACGGCTGTACACTACCTCTGGCCTGGTTCTCCAAGGTTACCAATGTAGTGTATAGCATTTATTTGGGTCAAAAATCCAAAGTTGACAGTTCTAAGTTGGACTTAGCCTACCTGACTGTAGCAGCTGCAATTCACATGTAGGTAGAGGCAATTGCAGTTGGGTGTTGCTGCTTCCCTCTGGGACACCCCTCCCCCCTCCCCCCTCCCTCCTTCCTCCTTCCTCCCTCCTCCCTCCCCCCCTCCCCACAACTAGCTATGCTCTGAGCTTTTATACTTCTTGGACCATGCCCTCCTGACTCCACCCCTCCCTTGTCACTTCCCCCTAAGCAAGACTAAGTTTTAAGGTGGCTCTAATACTGTGAAGGAGTGCTATCAAGGGAGAGGGGCAGCATCCCACCGACTCACTCACATTATTATAAAAGCAAGTCATTCAAACCAATGCCACCTCCTATTCCAATGTAACAAATTCCCATCTTTGGGAGCCACTGAGATCTCGAAGAAGTCTATGCCTTACTCTGCAATAGTCTGAGTAACACATATGTTGACCAGTTACTGGAATAAAAAGATTAGTGTCAAAGGGTGTCTGAACATTTACTTAACCCCAGATGTTTTAAGAAGAGTTCAGTTGAGACAAAATAAAAATCACTGCTTAGAGGGAGGAAGTCTAAGCCCTGTTGCCTATTGTTGATGTCACTATGGAAGGAAAGTCTTTTTCATTTGTCACAAGAGAACCGAAAAGATCCTTAGGCTTAGTGGATTTTTGTTTACTGCTAATAACCTTGAAATGAATAATTCAAGAAGGTCTTTCTTCTTTCCCTTACTTAAGGCCAACAGCTGGTCGTGTTGTGATGCAAAACAGATACTGTAGCAACAAACATCAGACAGTGAAGACTATTCTGATTACTGGAGGGTAATTTTGTAAGTGGTCACCTTTGTGTGAAGGGCAAAAAAAGCACCTGTTTGCAGTCTAGTTTATAAAGACCCACTGTGGGTTTTATCATCCACTAACAGTGCTAGCCTATGTGAACACCTAGCAATCGTCAATACAGCCAGTGCGGTATAAATCTGGCACCAACTTATTATGGCGAGATGGGGCAGGGAATTGGCAGGGTATGGGTAGAGAGTTGATGTGGACTTCAGTCACTTGCGCATGCTCAGTTTCAATAAAGTGAGCTTGCACAGCGACTGAAAACAGAACAGGGCGCCAGGCAATGTGAGACCAGCGTGGTACTAACACTTTAGCTGGCAGGGGTTGGGGACCCCCACCAGCCAAAGTGCCTTTGCAGTGGCAGTGGGGGGGCAGTGGTGGAGGGGGACAGAAGCGGTGGCAGGAGGGCAGCGGCAGGGAGGCGATAGCGGCCGCAGGTGAGCGGAAGTGGTGGCGGGAGGGCGGCAGCGGGGAGGTGGGCCAAAATGTGCCCCCTACCTTGGGCTCTGGTCCCCCCTCCCGTTGAGGTCTGGCTATGCCCCTGGTTAGAGAACAAGTCTGTGCAGACACTGCAGACAGAGGCACAGCTAAGGGGGGTGCAAAGAGAGCAGCCACTCCTCCAAAAGGATTTTTAATGAAATGGCACCTATGTGGGATGGGCCTGCAGAATCGCACCAGTGCCTATTTTACAAAAGGTCTTCTCCCCCAATGTCAAAACCTAGCTACACTTCTGACTGCAAGGGGAATGCTAGACATGCTCCCCAACAGTTACCACAGATCCTTTGCAATTAAGGAGTGCTGATTTTGACTGTTAACCCACGTTAAATGCAAAAATTAGTGCACTTTAGTAAACATTAATTTCACCCTTGTCATACAGATTAGAATTGAGACGTTCAGGTTAGGACCTGCTCAAATCTTCTTGTATGTTACAAAAGGCTCTGCCATTGTGGAGTCTTTTGTAAAATACATATAAGGAGGTACAGGAGGGCATATGATAAATGCCGGCACATACAGCAGTAGTGGCTATTTTATCAATTTCAGAAAACAACAAGGCAAACGATCCGCAAACTCCAAAGTGGAAGACAAAAAGCAGTATATATTGTATGCAATTGTATTAATAAAGATCGTGCATATCCACCACTGATGTGCTTTTTTGTCTTCCACTATTTTACCAATTTCTACATACACTTATAGAAAGTCCTCAACTGGGTATAAGTGCCAGAAGGTACACAGAGAAGTAGTGATTTTGCAAGTGCTACAGGTACCTGCTATTACTTCCCTGTGCAGCCAGGCCATCTTACAAACTTATATGCATGTGGGCATAGTTATCACCATGAGCCACCATTAAGACATGTGATTGTACCACTAACTTGTGCTAGTTAGACACAGGTCCCATTTTATGCTATGAGATTTACAGGGGACATTTTCAAAAAATCATGTATGTGAAAAAAAAAAAATCCTACTCATACCGTCCAAAAATATGTCCATCAAATAGCCACAATCAAACAGGAAAAACATCTAGATTTCCTGTTCGATTATGACTGTGAGACAGATGTTTTTGCATTGACAACACCCAGTGGAGGACTAGCCTAATGGTTAGGGTGGTGAACTTTGGTCCTGGGGAACTGAGGAGCTGAGTTCAATTCCTGGCACAGGCAGCTCCTTGTGACTCCGAGCAAGTCACTTAACCCTCCATTACCTGCCACATTGAGCCCACCATGAGTGGGAAAGCACAGGGTACAAATGAAACAAAATGAATAGCCATTTTCTAAAGTGAACAGTCTAATGGCTGTGAGATCAATGTTTTTGCACTGAAAATGTCCAAAATGATAATTATGGCTGTGAGACAGATGTTTTTGCACTGAAAACATCCAAAATGATTAGCCATTTTCCAAAGTGAACAGTCCAACTTTTGAACAACAAAAAGCAGGGACATGAAGATCTGTCTGGCATCATTTTAAAAAATATGGCCACACAGACATCCCTGCAGAACAGAGAGTAGCCCAGTGGACTATAAACCAGGGGACACAGGTTTAAGCCCCACTATAACTCTTTTTTTTGTAAATCTGATCCCTCCAGGACCTGAAAAATACCTGCTGTACCTGAATGTACACTACTTCAATATTTAGGTACAGTGGGTATTTTTTTGTTTCTGGAAAAGGCTCAGAATTATTTTTAAACAAGTTAAATTGAGACTGGGTCTCTTGGTTCACAGTCCACTGTTCTAAACACTAAGCTACTCTTCTGACCTACCTATTGCTTCGGCCATAATACTTGCAGGTAACAGAGCCTGGTTTTCCTTTCCAGTTTCACTTTCAGGGGTCAGGGAGGGGCAGCAACCACTGGGGGATTGAGGAGGAGTCATGCCATAATCCTTCCAGTGGTCAGCTGCTCAATTAGAGCAACGTTTTGTAACTTGGATGTAAGTGAAACAGGTCTAGACATGGATGTTTCTTCCCATCCGAAAATCCCTGTTGGACGTCCTACTTTAGGACCTTCCCTAGCCATGCCCAAAACACACCCACAATGTGCCCTCTTGTTATCTGGATGAACTGTAATATGAAATGTCCAAATTCTGACTTTCCAAAGTCATGATTTGGACGTTTTTAGCTGATGGAAGTTTTTTAGGCACCTTAAGACATCCATCTGCTTTGAAAATAAGTACCTTAATTACTAATAACTCAGGTTAACACTAAAACAACACACCTTATTTATTTACATCATTTACTAACCTGCACAATCCAAAATGCTTTTTGCGGCTTACAGTAATAACATACATAATTAAAAACAAACACCATACGTTAAAACATATACTTCTAAGAAAAGACTAAACAAAATCAGTCTTAATGCATATTTATTAGGATTTATTTACCACCTTTTTGAAGGAATTCACTCAAGGCGGTAAAGCATTAAGCAAAGAAACCATAAGCAATAACTGAACATTTGTATCTAAAAGATTGTTGAAATGTGAATGCCTTAAGTCCTTTCTTGAATAAAACAACACTCTGAACGACCTTAAAGGTGCAGGCAAGGAGTTCCACCAAACTGGACCCATTACTCGAAAAGCTTTTTTGTAAAATTCCTCCAACCTTATTTCGCGCTCAGTTGGAACATCCAACAGAAGTTGGGAGGACGATCTTAAACTGCTCATCGGATTATGAATTTTCCACATAGCAGATATCTGAGGTGAAACTGAGTTAATAATGGCCTTAAATGCAAACAATGACACTTTATACCCAATTCTTTGCTCAAAAGGCAACCAGTGAAGCTGCTGTAACAATAGCCCACATGCATAACTTCCACCCAAGTAGTGAGACTGCAAAAAACTGCTAAAGTATTCAATCCCAATTTTCATTTTCTGCCATTTAAATAAAGTTATCAGATTATTTCAATAGAAATCAAACAAAATAAAACACAGAAAAGAAAATAAGATGATACCTTTTTTTATTGGACATAACTTAATACATTTCTTGATTAGCTTTCGAAGATTGCCCTTCTTCGACGGCATTTGTGGATCAACACACTTTAGGAAAATAACTCTTGAATTCTCTTCATTTAAGCACAGCAGGGCCATTTTCAAAGCCATTTACCCAAGTAAAAGGCAGGTCTGAGAACTTTTCTTCTCTATCTGGCTATAAATATGCACATTTAGCAGGATTAGAGAGAGATGCTCCTGGTTGGAGGGGGGAAGGATAGGTTGGGAAGCAAAACTGTAGACATTCTTATAAATATAGCTGCTGTTTTGCTCCTGCTCCGCTATTTGCAAAAATAGGTGACAAACAGAAATAAAACAAAACATAATAAAAAGAAAATAATGATACCTCTTTTTGCACTAATTTAATACTTTTTGACTAGCTTTTACATTTATTATTAGCCCATTAAAAAAGGTATCATCTTATCTTTCTTTTTTTTAAATCTACAAATAGGTGGAAAGTACACGGAGAGGGGTCAAATAAAGCTACCGGGGGGGAGTGGGGCTGGGAGGAGATGAATGCTTTGATTGGGAAAGAAGAAAACATGCACATAGAAATAGCATTCTTTAATTTCAAAGAGAACACAATGGATATTTCTCCTTGGAAATTGGATACAATGAACATGCAAGAAAAGTGTCTCAACCTTGTATGCAGATTGGCTAATGAACACTGCTGTCAATATTTTAGCCTTTAAAATATTTTCTTTATTTGCTAGAAAGGCTAATGAAAAGATCTGTAACCACTATTTCACAATAACCAAGCCTGCTAAAATCTAGAAAAAAATATATTACATTCTCTTGAATCCTCCAAGGAACATATTGCTGGGAGTTTTGTTAGTAAAGTTCAACAACTCCAAATGAAAGCTATAGAATATGTCAGATCTGTTAACAGAATCTAGATTTAGAAAAAAAACAAAACAAGTGGTAAGCATAACACATCCCATTGCTGTCAAATCCTTCAAGCAAAGACTGCACACACCACACAAACTGAAGGAAAATGTTCATTTCATTGGCAGAAGCACAAGAGTATACTCTATGCTTGGATCAATGGAAGGTGCTAGTGCAAAAAATGCTGGATTCTGGTAGGACTTTGGTATTATTTATTTATTTAAAATATTTATAGCCTGCCTATTAACTAGGCAGGTTACAAAAAAAATAAACACAGTAATATGACAAAATCACATACAAAAGACAAAATCAACATATATAATTTACTCTTTCATCTTCATAAAATACAGAGACATTAAGTTAACACCCTAGGGGCTCTGTTTACTAAGTTGTGATGTAGGCGTGCTAAAAGTTTTAGCACGCGCTAACACTAGAGACACCCATAGGAATATATGGCCCTAAATATGCCTGTGCATACAGAAATGTCTTAAGCTGTTTCTTAAAAATGTTAAACTTCTGCAGCAAACGAAATCTCAATGGTAATTCATTCCACCCACTAGGGCCAATATAAGATAATGCTGCCTTTGCCGTCGTAGAGGAGCGCAGGAAACTTAAACAACGGAACGATCAAGCGCTGTGTATTTTCAGAACGTAATACCCACATAGGCTTACAGTATTGCAACACCTTCCTACAATATACAGGAACTGAATCATGCACAGTCTTAAAAACCAATGTTAACAATTTAAAGCAGAATCTATAGGCAATTGGCAACCAGTGAAGAGCTCTCATTGCACCTGAAATAGACTCAGAATGTCCCAAACCAAAAATCATTCTTTTCAGCTTGACAGGCTAAAAAAAAAAAAGTCACTTTCACCCTAACAGACTTCCCTGCTTAGTACAATACTCTGGACTTATACAGAATGTACTAAACCAGTGTCAGCTTGTTAATGCATGTAAAAGTAGTGTTAATCACATGTGTTATCAGTGTTGAGGTGCAAACTTGACATCCACAGAAGTTAGCAAATTCCAATTCCCATAGACACTAGTCTGCTCAGGATTTTAGGGCACTTTTAATGAATATGCATGAATTGATTTCCATGTACACTGCTTCAGTTGCGTGCAACACTGACTCATGTGTATGTATTATAGGTCTATCCACATTTTCATTTCAATATCAGATCTTGTTTAAAATTTTGGTTTTGACTCATAAGGCCTATTTCAAGAAAATGTCCCCAACTCTGTCTCAGGGGCCCTTTCACAGAGCGGCGGTAAGCCCAATGTAGGCTTACCGCTCGCTCATATGGGACTGCCACCGGCCCAATGTGGAAATGACTTGCTTAGCAGTAGCCCGGCGGTAACCCTGCGGTAACTGGGCATCACTTCATGCTGCCTGGTTACTACTGGGTTAGCATAGGAGCACTTATTGCCACCTCAATGGATGGTAGTAAGGGCTCCCCGTTGCATGGCCATGCAGTAAGAGTTTTCTTACCGCATGGTCATGTGTGCTTCGGTAAAAAGGGCCCTGGCGCATTGGAAAAACAGTCCCCGCCGCCAGCGCAGGGCACTTTTTCCTGCAGCTTGGTAAAAAGGGCCCCTCGGTTAGTTATTCCATACACTCAGTTAATGGTGCCCTCAGTGGCTAGGGCCCACTTAGAGCAGTAGCGTAGCTACATGGGGCTAGGGGGGGCTGGGCCCCTGTAGATTTGGCCCTGGACCCCCCCTGCTGATGACCCGCCCGATCCCCCCTCCTGCTGTCAACCTGCCGTCGCCTACCTTCGCTGGCGGGGGACCCCAACCCCCGCCAGCCGAGGCCCTCTTCTTCTCGCAAAAGGCTTCCTTCTGTTTCTGACGTCCTGCACATTGTACGTGCAGGACGTCAGACTCTCAGAACGAAGCCTTGCAGAGCCTGGAATTGGTGGTGGTGGAGAAGGGTACTGAAAGGAGGGATTTGTCTTGAGAGCAGAGGTTACGGGTAGGAACATATGGGGAGATGAGGGTAGAGAGGTAAGGAGGGGCTGCAGATCGAGTGCATTTGTAGGTTAGTAGGAGAAGCTTGAACTGTATGTGGTACCTGATCGGAAGCCAGTGAAGTAACTTGAGGAGAGGGGTGATATGAGTATATTGGTCCAGGCGGAAGATAAGATGTGCAGCCGAGTTCTGAATGGACTGAAGGGGGGATAGATGGCTAAGTGGGAGGCCAGTGAGGAGTAGGTTGCAGTAGTCAAGGCGAGAGGTAATGAGAGAGTGGATGAGAGTTTGGGTGGTGTGCTCAGAGAGGAAAGGGCGAATTTTGCTAATGTTATAGAGGAAGAAGCGACAGGTCTTGGCAATCTGCTGGATATGTGCAGAGAAGGAGAGGGAGGAGTTGAATATGACACCGAGGTTGTGGGCAGATGAGACGGGGACGATGAGGGTGTTATCAACTGAGATAGAGAGTGGAGGGAGAGGAGAAGTGGGTTTGGGTGGGAAGACAAGAAGTTTGGTCTTGGCCACGTTCAGTTTCAGGTGGCGATTGGACATTTATGCAGCCATGTCAGATAAGCAGGCCTATACGTTGGCCTGGGTTTCCGCAGTGATGTCTGGTGTGGAGAGATAAAGCTGGGTGTCGTCAGCATAAAGATGGTAGTGGAAGCCATGAGATGAGATCAGGGAGCCCAAGGAAGAGGTGTAGATTGAAAAAAGGAGGGGTCCAAGGACAGATCCCTGGGGGACTCTGACAGAGAGTGGGATAGGGATGGAGGACGAACCATGAGAGTGTACTCTGAAGGTATGATGGGAGAGATAAGAGGAGAACCAGGAGAGGACAGAGCCCTGGAATCCAAAGGAGGACAGAGTGTCAAGAAGTAAGTTATGACTGACAGTGTCAAAGGCGGCGGATAGGTTGAGGAGGATGAGGATGGAGTAGTGACCTTTGGATTTGGCGAGGAGTAGGTCATTGCAGACTTTAGATAGTGCCATTTCTGTCGAGTGCAGGGGGCGAAAGCCGGATTGAAGCGGATCGAGGATGGCATGAGAGGAGAGAAAATCGAGGCAACGGCTGTGAACGGCGCGTTCAAGTATCTTGGAGAGGAAAGGTAGGAGGTAAATGGAGCGGTAGTTGGAGGGACAGGTAGGATCAAGTAATGGTTTTTTGAGGAGGGGTGTGACTACGGCATGCTTGAAGGTGTCCGGGACAGTTGCAGTGGAAAGAGAGAGGTTGAGGTTATGACAGATAGGGGGGGTGATAGTAGGAGGGGGGCGCATTATTCTGGTGGTAGTCTTGTTTTGGCACACAGTGCATGCACCTTGGTAAAAGGGTCCCTCTGTGTGCATACTTTTACACTTCACTAATAGATAATGAGCCATTGAGGGGCATAATCAAACGGGGCACCCAAGTTTTCATGAGGGCGGGGCAACCCATATTATCGAAACAAGATGGGCGTTCATCTTTCGTTTCAATAATATGGTTGGGGACGCCCAAATCACGAAATTTAGGTTGACCTTAGAGATGGTCGACCTTAGGTCATTTTTGAGATGGTCATCCCTGGTTTTCGGCGATAATGGAAACTGAGGACACCCATCTCAAAAGCGACTAAATCCAGGCCATTTGGTCGTGGGAGTACACTGGTCTCCCTCACATGCCAGGACACCAACCAGGCACCCTAGGGGGCATGGCAGTGGACTTCAGAAAAAGGTCCCAGGTGCATAGCTCCCTTACCTTGGGTGCTGAGCCCTCCAAATCCCCCCAAAACCCAAAACCCACAACTGTACACCACTACCACAGCCCTTAGGGATTAAGGGGGGCACCTACATGTGGGTACAGTGGGTTTGTGGTGGGTTTTGGAGGGCTCACATTTACCACCACAAGTGTAGCAGGTGGGGGGGATGGGCCTGGGTCTGCCTGCCTGAAGTACACTGCACCCACTACAACTGCTCCAGGTACCTGCATACTGCTGCGATGGACCTGAGTATGGCATTTGAGGCTGGCGTAGAGGCTGGAATAAAAGTATTTGTAAACTTTTTTTATGGTGGGAGGGGAGTTAGTGACCATTGGGGGAGTAAGGGGAGGTGATCCCTGATTCCCTCTGGTGGTCATCTGGTCAGTTCGGGCACCTTTTTGATGCTTGGTTGTGAAAAAAAATGGACCAAGTAAAGTCGCCCAAGTGTTCGTCAGGGACACCCTTTTTTTTCCATTATCAGTCAAGGACGCCCATCTTCTAAGCACGCCCCAGTCCCGCCTTCGCTACACTGCCGACACGCCCCCGTGAACTTTGGTCGTCCCCGCGACGGAAAGCAGTTGAGGGCGCCCAAAATCGGCTTTCTATTATGCCGATTTGGCCAACCTTGTGAGAAGGATGCCCATCTCCCGATTTGTGTCGGAAGATGGGCGCCCTTCTCTTTCGAAAATTCACCTGATTGTGCATAGTTTAGTATCTCTTGACTTCATTAGCATACATTTCAGGTTAACACTATTGAATCTGGTTTGTGGAGATTAAGAAGGCTGTTAGCATGCATAAATTAACTTGGGTGTGCTAACAGCTTGTTCCCACAACTTAACCATTTGCAGTACAGCCCAACACACATTACAATTAATGAAATATAGTGCCAGTGTATTAAATAACTCTTTGTAACAGAAATCGTGCAGAATTAACACTGCTTTATGACATTTATTAAAACTTCAGGTAGCATTTAAAGGAAGGATTGAGTGTGCTTCAATTGAAGACACATGTAGAATTTATAATGTTCAGATAAACAGATTGGGCAATTTTTTCAACCAGCCTGTATGACTGCAAAATCTATGGATTTTCCCTAGGAAAATTGCCCCAGGGTACAAAGGATCCACAGACCTTGTGGCTTCTTTTCTGTGGACAGATGTTTGTTGAAAATCTCAATCAATGCATCCTAAAAGCATTCCCAGTAAATACCATCTAAAGTGCATGCTCTATGGAACCCCACATGCGAGTTTAATAGGATTTCAATTATTTATTTTATTTTGCTATTACATTTGTATTCATCTTTGATTGAGTTTAATATTCTTAATATTACATATATTTGGATGTTCTACAACTTTTTAATTCATTGTTTTTACATATTTTGTGTACTATTTTTATGTATTTTTTTTGTTACATTTGTACCCTGCACTTTCCCACTCATGGCAGGCTCAATGCAGCTTACATATTGTATACAAGTACTTATTTGTACCTGGGGCAATGGAGGATTAAGTGATTTGCCCAGAGTCACAAGGAGCTGCCTGTGCCTGAAGTGGGAATCAAACTCAGTTCCTCAGGACCAAAGTCCACCACCCTAACCACTAGGCCACTCCTCCACTACCTGTTTCTATATGTATATATGTTCTTATTATTTTTTTTGTAGACTCCTGAGGCAGGCCTTGCAGCTGAAACACGGCTCATGTTGAGTCTTCATTACCAATAAAATTCTGCACCACACCCTTTGATTTGGAACCTTTTTGTCACCTTTTCTGTTTATATGCTTTATCAGTTTTTAAAAAAGCCACTTCACCCAGGTCAATGGCTTTGAAATGTGTCTTCAGTGTGTGTACTTCAGTTCTACAGAAAGACTGGTGTAAAGCATCCACAACAAATTCACTTGCCAGTTACTCATGTAGGCCAATTTTCCACAGAAATTAGACATTGGAATTGAGATGTCCATGTCAGCCATTTTGCAGATCTATATACATGAATGCTGCTAATTAAATACAAAGGCCACAATATTTGTATCAGTTTGGAGGGTGAAATAAACAACAGGGAGTTAAATAAGATAACTGCTTTAATCCCTTCCCTACAAGGCTGGCCAAAATGAGAATTTGTTATATATGCCAGGGAGAAGCTATAAATCCCCAAGGGGAAATATTAGGTCACACACGTCCGTTCTGTTTATTTAATGGACAATGACCCATTCAGATCATGACCAAAACATATTTAGGAGGCAGTAGGGGTCCCTGGTGGGAAAAATTAAAAATAATTTCTGGCACACCGGAAATGGCGCTCAGTGGGGGCAGCATTACCACTGGCTCCCACTGTGAGCCAGCAGTAGAGCCAGATTGGCGTGCGACAAAATGGTGGTTGCTCTACTGCCACTTTGTAAAAGGGCCCCTTTATCTCTCAGAAAATAATCGCTAATTTAATAGCAATATCCAACAGAGCTGTATTTGACTTCAGACCTGGAGTACAGACAATACAGAGAAGAATGACCTACATGTTAAGCAAGAGTCTGAGAAGCAGGCAAGCCAGAATTCAAATCCTAATTCCTCCACTGCTATGCCTCAGGCATTGAGTAAATCATTTTATCTCTATTGCTTAAGGTGCTCAATTAGAGGCTCCTGTGCTAAAAGGTGGCCTGCACAATGGCTAGCACATGGGTTTCCCATGTATTGATACCACTTTTAGCGCAGCTGTAAAATAGCTGCATTTTCCATTTTTGCAATAATGGTCACATGCTAATTTTCCCATTAGCTCGTGAGCCCTTAACCGCACCTATTTTCTAGGTGGTGAGGGCTCACGTGCTAACCACACTCTAATCAGTTAGTGCTGGGCATGCCTACTCTATGCCCCCAAAGATGCCACCAGCACTAAAAAATAACATTTATTTTTTAGAATAAGAACATAAGAGTTGCCATATTGGGACAGAAGGAAGGTCCATCAAGCCCAGCATTCTGTTTCCAACAACGGCCAATCCAGGTCACAAGTACCTGGCAGGATCCCAAAACAGTACAATACATTATATGCTGCTTATCCTAGAAATAAGCAGTGGATTTTCCCCAAGTCCATTTTAATAATGGTTTATGGACTTTTCTTTTAGGAAGCTATCCAAACCTTTTTTAAACCCTGCTAAGCTAACTACTTTTACTACATTCTCTGGCAATAAATTCCAGAGTTTAAATGCATGTTGAGTGAAGAAATATTTTCTCCAATTTGTTTTAAATTTACTACTTTGTAGCTTCATTGCGTGCTCCCTAGTCCTAGCATTTCTTGAAAGAGTACACAAGCGATTCATATCTACCTGTTCCATTCCACTCATTATTGTATAGATCTTTATTATATCTCCCCTCAGCTGTCTTTTCTCCAAGTTGAAGAGCCCTAGTCATTTTATTCTTTCCTCATAGGGAAGTCATCCTATCCCCTTTATCATTTTTGTCACCCTTCTCTGTAACTGCAGATGCCAAAACTACCGTGGGACTCCTGAGCACACCTCGTGGTAGTGGCTTTTTACCTGCTTACCACAGCATAGTAAAGGGCCTCTTAAATTGCAAGTTTGGGGGGCTCAGAGTTATTGTATCTGAATTCTAATAATCCTCATAGCTACCTTGAGCCTTCTTTGGAAAGGCTCACTAAAAATCCAAACATAAAATATAACAGCTGCTGTCATTTTCTCTGTTACTATGTTGCTACCTGCCCAACTCATTACATCATCAAGCAGCATCCTCCATACTTCATAGCTCATGCAGTGAGAAATTCTCCTCCTCATTCTAAGCTTGAAGTTCCCTATAAGAAATGGTGTTTCAGAAGCACTCCAAATCATGTAGAAAAGTACAAATTAAGCAGGAGATGGGGAGTAATATGTAAAAGTGTCAGTGCTGTAATTTCATTACAAAATCATTTTAATACATTCTTTGGAAAAGTCCTCCTCTTCCTCCCCCACAAACATTTCTATCTCCCCTCCCTTCTAAATCACTGAAGTGTTCATGAATTGGATAAGTTTCAGCTTGTTTAATGATTCATGCCTAGTAGACTTTGTTTTTTAAAGATGCCTTTTATCTAGCTTGTTAGGTGTAAATAAAGCCGCAGGGTTCTCAACATCAACAGAGATGCCAAAAAAATTATTTCCTTCTATATGAATTTTATTTTTAGAGATTTATGTATTGGGCTGTTTCCTTTAACTGGTAGAGAGCACAAGAGAGGCACAGACAGCTGCAGATCCAATACATCTTTTATTAAAAAAAAAAAAAAAAAAAAAAACAGGGGTATAATATTCATCAGTCCAGCACACCTTTCAATCACTTAGCCCAACTTTTTTCAGCAAGGAACACCTATATCAGGAGACAACTAATAGAATCATAAAAGGTCTGGACATGTAACAGAGATGAACCACCTTGGGATCAAACTGATAAGTAAATACAAAGAGGCAAATAGTAACATAGTAACATAGTAGATGACGGCAGAAAAAGACCTGCAAGGTCCATCCAGTCTGCCCAACAAGACAACTCATGTGTGCTACTTTTTGTGTATACCCTACTTTGATTTGTACCTATGCTCTTCAGGGCACAGACCGTATAAGTCTGCCCAGCACTATCCCTGCCTCCAAACCTCCAGTCCCGCCTCCCACCACTGGTTCTGGCACAGACCATATAAGTCTGTCCCGCACTATCCCCGCCTCCCAACCTCCAGCCCCGCCTCCCACTACCGGCTCTGCTATCCAATCTCGGTTAAGCTCCTGAGGATCCATTCCTTCTGAACAGGATTCCTTTATGTTTATCCCATGCATGTTTGAATTCCGTTACCATTTTCATCTCCACCACCTCCTGTGTGAGGGCATTCCAAGCATCCACCACTCTCTCCGTGAAGAAATACTTCCTGACATTTTTCTTGAGTCTGCCCCCCTTCAATCTCATTTCATGTCCTCTCGTTCTACCGCCTTCGTATCTCCGGAAAAGGTTCGTTTGCGGATTAATACCTTTCAAATATTTGAACGTCTGTATCATATCACCCCTGTTTCTCCTTTCCTCCAGGGTATACATGTTCAGGTCAGCAAGTCTCTCCTCATACGTCTGGTAACGCAAATCCCATACCATTCTCGTAGCTTTTCTTTGCACCGCTTCGATTCTTTTTACATCCTTAGCAAGATACGGCCTCCAAAACTTAACATAATACTCCAGATGGGGCCTCACCAACGACTTATACAGGGACAAGTTGTTAGAAGTTATATGGAGCTCATAAAATTGATTAACATGTATGTTCCTGTGTCAAATTTACTTATTTTATTTATTTATTGGGATTTATTAACTGCTTTCATGAAGAGATTTACCCAAGGCAGTGTACAGCAGGTATGATACACCTAATAAGTATGAATTAAAACATTCAACTAACATAGCTATAATATGAAAGATTTTCTTCAATATGGCTTACCATAAAGCTGAGGGACCAAGATGCGTGGTACAGACTCAGTTGGCATAATTTGATGGTTAGCTAAACTCAAGGCAAATTTGTTGTATACTTAAGCAAAAAAATGAGGAACTGATCTAAGTTACAGTGTGTGTGGCAAACTAGTCCAGATGCAGAATGAGTACTTTTATACTCTAGTTGAACTGATCTGTGAAAATGGAAACATCTCTATTCTGATAGATAGGGACTTAAATTACATGGTGAGGCAGGCTTGAAGTCATATGGTTGGTGGTGATGACTAAGATAGTATACTGTATACTTTATAAATGCTTCCCTTCTATTTCCCAGAATCTACCTATAAATATTTGGAATCACTGCCAATTAAATACCTATGGCACGGGAAACTTCATGAATTTCATTGCAAAAACTAAAACTTTCCATAGTGAGGAGGTGTTGGCTTCTCTGACTCTTTCCTTTATCAACCAGCCATTTTGTAACACCAAGTAATGGCTAACCACCTCGGGGGAGCACAAATACCAAACTGGCTGTGTACAGAGAAGTGAATAGTATCATCAATTCATCTTGATTAAATGCTGGGAATGTCTCTCTGTCACAAAGATGTAAGGATTCACCTTTCAAGAGCTTGCTCAGCAGATTCATCCAAGGGACCTTGCTGAAATCCCTCCTATGGTTCAATAATAGAAACATAGAGACATGACGGCAGATAAGGGCCAAAAGGCCCATCCAGTCTGCCCTTTCTCAGCAACTACTAACTCCTCCTTTTCATACAGGATCCCACGTACCTGTCCCACACTTCCTTAAATTCTGACACAGTCCTCGTCTCCATGACGTCCACTGGGAGGCCATTCCACACATCCACCCCCCTTTCCATAAAAGAGTATTTTCTTAGATTCCTCCTAAGTCTATTTCCTCTTAACTTCATCCTTTGCCCTTTCATTCCAGAGTTTTCCTTCATTTGAAAAAGACTCACTTCCTGTACATTAATGCCACCGAGGTATTTAAACATCTCTATCATATCTCCTGTCTCCCACCTCTCTTTCAGCGTATACATGTTAAGGTTCATAAGCCTGTCCTTATAAGTTTTGTGGCTGTGAAGTCTTACCAGTTGTGTAGCTGCCCTCTGGAGTGACTCCATCCTATTTATATCTTTCTGTAGGTGTGGTCTCCAGAATTGCACACAGTACTCCAAATGGGATCTCACCAGAGACTTATACAAGGGCACAGTCACCTCTTTTTTCCTGCTGGTCATCCCTCTCCTTATGCACCCAAGCATCCTTCTGGCTATGACTGTCGACTTTTCTACCTGTTTGGCCACCTTAAGGTCATCAGCAGGGCTTTTTTTGAGGGGGTACTTGGGGGTACTGAGTACCAGCACCTTTTCCATTGTCTGCTAAAACTGACCCATGGATCTCAAGTTTTAATGAAAGAGCTCAGGCTCTACACACCAATTCTGCATTGTCATAGCTTCTGTGACTGGTTGCAGGGTCCTGGCTATTGTGAGATGGGTCCCTCAGTGATCATCCCACCCCTAAAGGGTGGCCTGGCATTTGAATACTGACACCTTTTTTGCTAGTGTAGATCCCCTATGGGTGAGGTTTATAAAGAGGGTGGTACAATAATAAAATCACGGTGTAGGGTCCCACGCTAAACACTCACCACTTAGGGAAGGTACAAAGAAAGGTGGGGAAATTCTGTATATTATACAGTGTGCAATTCAAGATGTAAAGCGAATTTCCCTAGATGTTACAAAATTTTAATGATGACAATATTGCACACTAAATTTTGGATTTAAATAATTTATTGCACAAGATGGTTTTAAAGTGCAACGAATGTTTATAATAACAAGTAAGTCAGCTCACAATAACTTTCAACTCTTGTATAATTTCAGGAAAACATACGCTGTGAAGCGATCAATTTCTATTCAAACCACAACTTAACACATCAGATAAGTACATTAATCAAATTTTCCTCTCTTTACCCAAAATTTCACCAGTTTTCATACACTTAAGCAAAGGAATTGATTCTTTGTGTTCAATTCTTTGTTTCAGAACCCAAATATCTACTTAAAGTGACTCAGACGGTTTATGGACTACTCTCAGTAATCAGGTAAGTACCCAAATTTATACATAGTCCCTTAAATTACTGAAAGAGATGGTGGCTGGAACACTTAGCTGCTCTGTAGACCTTTCTTGTATGATGGTACCTTTTGTCTTTCTTGGTAGTTGGTGCACTTGTCGCTCCTGCGTTGATCCTCCTGCGTTGGTACCTGTGCTTTAATTAACTGAAAGATTTTGAAACCCTATCTCCCTATTTGACCAGAATTCTGTAAGGGTTTTCTTATTTTTAAGACTGTGGCCCACTTATCTAAATCAAATCAACAGATAATTAACTTCCCTAAAGATAAGACCTGTCTAATTACTTTTTCCCCTACCTATTGAGGAACACTTTTGGATTTCAGTAGGTCACACCTTATAACCAATCTTGCATTTCTCATCCCAAACAAGAACCATCCAGCAATAGCCATAGACTTCACTCTTGCTGGAATTCAGGTTTTACAATATCTGTCATCAAATTCACTTTACTCACTTCACAGACCAATGTCCTCACAAACACACGGTTCCACCAAGGACAACAGTCTTGATTCAATTTTTAATCAGCACCAATTCTCACTGCAGACCGGTGCAAGGTGATCACAACCCTGCTTCGTAGCAGGTCAGTGGGAACACACCAGATTTGCACACTCTGTCACTAGCCACCTTCACTTGTTACTAGCAGGCTATTATACAGCTTATAGCCTATTTCAAACTCAGGCAAGCCTTTCTGTATATCTACTTAGCAATTTAACACATATGCACTCCCTCAGTGCCAGTCAGGTGTGCTGTGGTTATCAGCTTGTCTATTCACACAAATTTCTTATACATATACGGCCAGAGCGTCTTTCATGCAGGTCTGTCTCCCTTTTACCCTCAGTCCCTCTGTTCCACAAAATTCCACTCTCTCTCAGTCATCAGCTGCCCTGCAATGCAACACAATTTTTTTCTCACACTCTCTCACTGAATTACAGTCAATTTCTCTCTCTCAGACCAGGACACTTATCGCACAGGTCTGGCTCCTTCAGCTTCTTCAGTTCCTCTCACCTTGTATCAGACAACTCTTTATTTAAGCTCTCTCTCCTGTATACATCAATTCTCACACACACACAGGCACAGCACCTTCCACACACAGGTCTGTCCTCTCCGGTGTCTTCAGTTCCTCTGACCTTGTCACCAGCCCTGTCTCTCCCCTAGCAACAGGAATTCAGCTTGGCCATCTGACCTAGCAGCACCAATAGGACGCTAGCTTGTGGCAGGTGAACCAACTTTTACAGTTTGTAAACTTTTCACAAACTCCATTTTGAAATCAAATTTTCCCATTAAAGTGTATGGAGAAAATGGATTTCCATACAAAAGACAAGGTAAATTACATTACACTTAAATAAAAATTATACCATCATCCAGGCCACATTTTCCTGAATCCAATCCATGTTTTATATTTTTTAAACCATAAACAGGCCCCATTTCACATCATTTTCATGTAAAACCCCATTAAAAGTTAATGGAATTTCCCCAAACTTCCACATATGTGAGGCAACGTGTGAGCTCCCAGACACCATCGTCGGAATTTTAATAACTATTATGAGAGCAGCGCACGATGCTCCACACCAAAAATACCCCATCTACACTAGAAAAAACACACTGGTCATCAGACACAATCACCCCCAAGTCCCGCTCTTCTTTTGTACACATAAGCACTTCACCCCCTATACTGTACCATTTCCTTGGATTCTTGTAACCCAAGTGCATGACCTTGCATTTCTTAGCATTAAATCTTAGCTGCCAATTTTCAGACCATTCTTCAAGCTTTGATAGATCTTTCCTCATGCCATCCACACCCTCCAGAGTGTCCACCCTATTGCAGAGCTTGGTATCATTCACAAAGAGACAAACCTCACCAGACAGTCCTTCCACAATATCATTCACAAAGAAGTTAAAAAGAGCCGGCCCAAGGGCCAATCCCTGCAGTACACCACTGATAACATCTTTTTTCTCAGAGCAAGCTCCATTTACCACTACCCTCTATCTCCTCCCATTTAACCAGTTTTTAACCCAGTCAGTCATTTTAGGTCCCATACCAAGGGCACTCAGTTTATTTATGTCACCTGTGCAGGACCGTGTCAAAGGCTTTGCTAAAATCCAAGTACACCACATCTAGCGCCCCTCCCACATCCAACTGTTTGGTCACCCAGTCAAACAAATCAATCAGATTCATTTGACACGACCTGTCTCTAGTGAAGCCATGTTGCCTCGGGTCCTGCAGTCTGTTCGATTCGAAAAACCTCACAATTCTCTGCTTTAGAAACATTTCCATTAGTTTACTCACCACTGAGGTCAGACTGACAGGTCTGTAATTCCCTACCTCCTCCTTGCTTCCGCTCTTCTGCAGAGGGACCACATCTGCCCTTCTCCAGTCCTCCGGGACCACTCTAGACTCTAAGGAAACATTGAAGAGGTAAGAGCAGAGCCAAAAGAACATCTACGACTTCCTTGTGTACCCTCGGATGTATCCCATCAGGCCCCATCAATAAGAAATCTGTGAAATGGGTGCTGTGACAACAATTATATCAATTACCAGGTTTTTTTTTTTAATGGATATAGTTATGACATGCTGTACAACATAGTAGGATCATGTTGAATGATTTGGAAAAAGAAGGGATACTGGAGACTATGATGTGTAAAAGGAGTTTTCTCCCCAGAGATCTGATCTGAAGAAGGGTTACCTTCAAAAACTAATCAAAAAATGTATTGTAAGTCCAATAAAAAAAGGTATCATCTTATTTTCTTTTGTTTTATTTCTGTTTATTACCATTAAAAGTGGACTAACACAAGAGTGAGAAAACAAATCCTTTTTTCCATGGGGAAAGATAGAGGGAACTGGTTCAGTAAATTTTAGGTGGAACTGGATATAGTGTTCCACAGGCTTCTTACCTTGCTCTGTGCTGAGGAATATTCATGAGGTTTGAGAATTGCTGAGCAGCAATACCACTGCCAGCTTCCATTCCGTCCAAATGTCCAGGATCCAACGAAAGCAGAGTCCACAATAGAACCATGGTTTCTGTCTGTACTGCTCAGGCTCTCAACACCGAGAAGCAAATATGTACTTTTATTTACTGTCCCCACACAGACCACAATTCCATGGAATCAAAAACTAATACGTCGAGCCTTTTTCAGCTATCAGTTTGCTGGAATGTGATGTGGGAATTTGTTTTATTTTCAATTTTAAAATTTTCCAAATCCACAGTCCTAGAGTATCTCAATTTTTCACCTTTTTATTTTGGGGCTTGTTTTCTTGGGAAATTGCCTCATTTGATGAAGAGTCCATTGCAGAGAAACGACTGACTATTGACTTATCTGTCACTACTGGTAATATACCAAACACAGAAGTCTGCAAATTGTACTTTGCCATTCAAATCCAAAATAGTGTGTATTTTTGGCACTAGAGTAACTTATTTGTCCTTTTCATATTTGGAGTACAATTTCATGTGTACTTGTCCACATGCAAAAGTTTATTCCAAATAATAATTAATGATGCCAAGAATTGTATTGACAATCCCCCAAATTCTATATATGACACCTTAAGCTGTTCTCGCTAATTTGGCCACACAGCCAAATTGCATGCACAATTTAATTGATTAACAAGTCAATCAGTGCCGATAATTGGTACTTAACCAATTAAAGACACTAATTGGCTTTAATTATAATTTACACATACAACATTCTAGGCATCCTACATAATAAAACGCACCTCCAACGTTCTGAAGCCGAGAAAGTGAAGCCTTCAAGCCTTGAAGCATTCCTGCAACGTTCTGGAACTACGTGTCGTCAATTGAGGAGATGGAGCCTTACAGAGCACACGAATGCTTCAAGGCTTGAAGGCTTCACTTTCTCACACTCACACACACTCACTCTCTGTCTCTCACATACACGCTCTCTCACACACTCTCTCTCACACACACAGACTCACACACACACATACACTCTGTCTCTCACTCTCTCTCTCTCTCTCTCTCTCTCTCTCTCTCTCTCTCTCTCTCTCTCTGACACAAACACACACACACACTTTCTGTTTGTCTCTCTCTCACTCATTCTCTCTCACATACACACTCCATCTCTCACCCACACACTCTCTCTCAAACATACACACTCCGAGGAAAGGGGGCCATGGAACACGCTGGGGAAGAGAGGGAGGGAGGCATGGAACTCTGAGGGAAGGGGGGCCAAGAACTCGGAGGGGAGGAGAGAGAGGGAGGGAGGAGAGAAGAGAGAGGGAGAGGAGAGGAGAGGAGAGGAGAGGAGAGGAGAGGAGAGGAGAGGAGAGAAGAGGGAGGGAGGGAGGGGGCCTGCACCTCGGAGGGGAGGAGAGGGATGGAGGGAAGGAGGGGGTCATGGAACTCGGAGCCCCACACACACACACTCACTCTCAGTCTCTCACATACACTCTCTCACACACACACTCTCTCTCACACACACACTCTCTCTCACACTATCTCTCTCTCACACACACTCTATCTCTCTCTCACACACTCACTCTCACACACACACATACACTCTGTCTCTCACACACTCTCTCTCTCTCTCTCTCTCTCTCTCTCTCTGACACAAACACACACACACTCTGTCTCTTTCTCACTCATTCTCTCTCTCACTCTCACTCACACACACACTCCATCTCTCACATACACTTTCTCTCTCTCACACACACACACACACACACACACTCTCTCTCTCTCTCTCTCTCAAACATACACATTCCGAGGAAAACCTTGCTAGTGCCCGTTTCATTTGTGTCAGAAACGGGCCTGTTTTACTAGTATTCGATAATGCTGTGTGTGTAACTTCTCATGTGTGCAGACAAAAAAGGGGTGTGGTTATGGGCGTGGAATGGGTGGATTGTGGCCATTTCAAAGAAACAATGTGCATTGTTATGGAATACACCCGATCTGCACCTGATTAGGTGCAGGTATTTAGGCCTGGTTTTAGGTGGCCTAAATGGGTGCGCCTAAATTTTAGTCACCAGAACAGTGCATGCACATATTCTATAAAACTATGTGTAACTTTAGGCAGAGTTTATAGAATCATGCTAACCGCATGGTTTTCCAGCACTGACTTTTAAGACTTCATTTATAGAATTTGGCCCTGGGTGCATTCCGCACGGGGTGCACTGAGGCCACCTTTAGCACAGCTGTAAAATGACTTGAGTTTTCATTTCCTCAATTAATAGCCATGTGCTTTTCCTTCTTTTTTGTGGCATGTGCTAATTTCCCAATGGCCATTAGTGTGTGAGCCCTTACCAAACACCTGTTTAGTAGATGGAAAGGGTCACATGCTAACTGCTACATGCAGAGCAATGTAACTGCGCTATTAGCATTAGGCACATCTATTCTCCACCCTCCAAACATGCCCCAGTGCTAACAAATAAAAAGTATTTTTTAGCACCTGAGACATGTGCGCAGATGCCAGCACTACCGCAGGATGCCTGAGCATACCCTGTGGTAGTGGTAATTACGTGTTAGTGCTTACTGCTGCAAAACAGTCTTGAAAAAGACCCTAGAGAAGTTATTAGGTCAGCAAAAGCAACTGACACTGCTCACTGTACTACGTGATGCGCTGTTGCTTTTGTTGACTTCTCTAGGGTCTTTTTTCAAGACCGTTTTGCTTTTTTCCTTAATACACATTTATATATCATCGAGACTCCTGAGGCAGGCCTGTGGCCGAAACACAGATCTGTGTCAAGTCGTCAATAAAACGTTATCATTTTTTGATTTCACTATCCCAGTCTCCAAAGGTTTTTGGTCCATTTCCCACTTTTTCCCTGCATTTTGTTTGACTTCGTGGGACTTCGTTGTCCATCCACCTAGGTGGATTTGTTTTCCTTGCTTGTCAAAAAGTTGAAGACACTTAGGTTACTCTATGTTTCCCCTTCCCCGCATAGTCATCGTTCTGTGTACACTCAAAACGAAGCAAACAAACCTATGAGCTGCTGCATCCACATTGTCGTTCTCTATTGTTGGTAGCATTTTTATTTAATCTCACTTATATTTTCAAAACATGCCAGCTTGTGCAGCATATGGATGCACACAGAGGAAGTGTAATAATGGAATAACTTTTCATAGTAGTAATTTGTTATAAATCACAATCAGTGTGTCATTTGGAGGGGCTGGTTATAGGGACACTCTAGCATGTGTTATACTTGTGCAGAGATTTTTTTCAACTGGTAAAGGGCCACTAAAACAGGCATCATGTTATGAGAATCAGGTGCTCAACATTCAGAGTTTCTATCTATTTATTTATGTATTTATGGCAGTTATATCCTACATTAAACACAAATTAGGTTGAAATCTGGGAGCATTTAAAAGAAAGATATTAAATAATGAGGGCAGAGCTACCTTCAATGCAGGTCCAGAGTAAGTCTAAATATGCCAACATTTTCCAGGTCTGTGACATATATTTATGTCTTCCTCCTTCTTCAAGTCAGTTTTCAACAGCATCCCCTCAGTAATTATAATGTTAATTAATAAAAGTTTTGGGTGTTACTGAATTCTATTATTCTGTCTCATTGTATTTCCAGTTTTGGCACAGTATAAGTCATCACATGGACAAAATATAAGAAAACCAAAGGACTGCTTTAGGAGCTTATAGCCCATTTAATTATTTTTAAACAGAATGAGAGATCAGAATGAAAGGAAATATTTATTTGTATTATTTTGGCTTATGAAATCAACTTGTCCCTGAAACATGCTCAAAGCAGAATAATCCATTTGTACAAAAGAGACAGTGATTCCATGTGCCCCATTTGCTTATTTCCGATCTGAGGAAGAAGGGCAACCTTCGAAAGCTAATCAAGAAATGTATTAAGTTATGTCCAATAAAAAAGGTATCATCTTATTTTCTTTCCATGTTTTATTTTGTTTGATTTCTATTGATAACCTTAAGAGTGGACTAACACGGCTACCACACTCCTCTACTTAATGTGCCCCAAGGAAACTTACCACTAATCAACACCACTGCAAAGAGCACAGATGAACTTGCCACCTCCTCAAACCAATGCACTTAACACATGATAAAATATTTGTGTTGCAGCATCTGTATGGGAAGATGCTGGAAACACATCCCACGGTTCTTGCAGAGGCTTTGCAGCTACCCTGCAGTCATTGGACGCTTTCCATGCAATAACAACAAAACTTCACACTTTAGTAAAGCAGCTCCTTCATTTTATGATCAGGGTGATTTTTAGATCAAAGAGTTTCCTTCCAATGGAACTGTGCCTGCTTCTGTAAACAAGTGAATCTGGCTTTTGTTTTAAATAGATAATCTTCACAAGTAGAACAAGTATTTCAATTCAAAATTAATGTTTTAAGGAATGAAATCCCAACATATACATATGTATATTATTGTGACATTTTGACATAGGAATCCATAGCAACACAATAGCTGTTTATACGTTTCAATCCAAGTAGAATTTCTTCCTATAGAAAATTTGGCAGGCATTTAGGTAGCAAAGTGGAGTTTTTATTCTTAAATTTGCTGTTTGCCAGTTCTTGCTGAGCTCAAGCCTTTTGAAGAAAAAGAAAAAGACTGCAGCTTTAATAACAGAGGCTCAGAAAAAAAAAAAGGAGGGCTTCTTTCCAAGACTGTGTTTTGGCTTTTAAGTGACGAATTCGTGCTGTAATTTGAGAGCTAGCTAATCCTAAGGATATCCTTAGCCAACAGCAAAGCTCTACATTTCCAATCCAGATGTTGAAACACAGTAGTCGCTTGCAGTGTCAGACGCACAGAAGGCTATTTGATTGCAGAGATCCTTCTTTCGTTCACATAGATTTTGGGCATTCTCTTCACGACCTACAAAGAAAGCAGACAGAGAAACAGCTGTCTTGTGTATCTGAGAGGGACAGCATCCTGGTGTCGTCTTTTCAATTAGACTGCTGATGATTTTATAGTGGGGAGAGCTTTTTTTTCCCCCCCAAACATTAATGACTCAGCTGGGATCTTGGACAGTGGACATACCAGGAGCTTACAGATTTCACTAGACGATCCCTGTAAGTTTTGCTGCCCTCAATGAAGTATATTTGGAATTTGAAGATTGGATGAAGTAGCCAGCGTGGATTTGTTGCCTAAGCATTACAATTCATCCCTTAAGATTGTGGTGACGATCTTAAACGTTTTAAAAAAAACACCTTAAATTTGGTTTATATCTCACTGTGATATTTTAACCCTTTCTATGATGCTGCAGCTTCAGTTACTTTGGATTGGAGTCTTATGCAAGTTATGCCAAGGCTACTATGATGGTCCTTTACAACCAGAGATAACTAATGGGACCTTGCACCACTATTTTGTGCCAGATGGAGATTTTGAAGAAAACGATGAGCCGGAGAAATGCCAGATGCTGTTCAAAGTGACTAATAACAGGCAATGTCCCTCAGTAGAAAGTCAGATTATCTCCCTAAGGGATGAATTTATAATCATGAAAAGACAAATTGAGGATGCAGACAGAGTTCTGGAGGGCATTGGGAAAAGTATTTCTTTTGACCTGGATGGAGAAGAAAGCTACGGAAAGTATCTAAGACGGGAATCCAATCAGATTGGGGATGCTTTCTCCAACTCGGACAAATCTTTAGTGGAGCTGGAGGTGAAGTTCAAGCAAAGTCAAGAGAGTGAAAATAATGAAGAAAAGACGCTGAGTAATGACTTCATAGATATGATGATTCATACGAGAGCAGTCCTAAAAGAAACTTCGGACATCTCGGTTGGCTTAAGGGACAAACACGAACTGCTCTCTTTAACCATCAGGAGTCATGGCACCAGACTGAGCAGACTGAAAAACGAATATTTGAAGGTATAGCCTTTGCATTAGCCAAGATGATGTAAGGCTATCTATTTCCATCTTTCTGGTCTCGGTACTGTTTCCCTGATTGCTACTGGAGGCAGAAGTAAAATATCATTAAACAGATTGTTGTCAATCTGATACGTGACATTCCAAGTTCTCAAATGAAGATACATAGCTCAATGACATTTGTAGCAAGTATTCTGTAAGTGTCTGGCTCAAGACACATACATCCCTTCAGTAAATAAAAATAATAATAATTGTTTTAAAGCATTTCTAACAGCATGGTTACATGCAGCAAGTTCTTCTACTTCCTTTTTTATAAATATTTAAACCTTGGGTAAAATATCAACATTTTGGTTGATTCGTAGGAGTTTCACTCAAAATCCATAGTCGGTAAGAAATGTCTTTCTGCATACATCCGTGCGATGCTTAGAAACCTGCCACGCTATCCATCTGTAGAGAGTTTCTACAGCAGTTAAAGCAGATTCCTTTCAGATGATGCTCCTGAGGGCTATATTTATTACACGTGAGCGTTGTTTTACACATTTCAAAGGCCACCGGTTGTAAGTTGTATATATAGGAAGTATACACACCTAGAATGTTTCAGTATTGAAAGGCTGAGACTGCCCATAGGAGGCTGACCTTCACTCTTTAATTACAATCGTAAATGACGTGTTCCTAAATAGAATTCTCTATACTTTTCACTGCCATACAACCTTAATAAGTGCATTTCAAGCTGCCTGTCTACTTTCTATTACACTACCTTATAGTTTTAGTTTCAGATTTTTCTTTTACTTATTCACATATATATATAGTTCTTTAAAAAAAAAAAAAAGCCTGAGTTCTCCTTTCTGTGGGTTCATTATTAAATCTTTTGCTGAATGAATTCATTTAGAGTTGTAATCTTTATAGTACTGGCATGTTGCAGAGCTTCCTTTTTCCACATCAGCTTCCAAAGCCACAAGTCTTTCAAAGTCTTTGAAAAGATTGGAGTCCGGAAGCCCAATATTAGCTTGCTTGACCTGATGAAAGGTGCTCTCTGTGCCAGGGCGCTCAGTTTCTGCTGCCCTTGTACTTTTTGCTAGCCTGACTGTTATAATTATTGTTCACAGACAATGGCGAAAGTGCAGGGCGGTCTATGTGAAAAGCTTTATTGTAATCGTGTGTTATTTGATGGGTGCTGTATTCCAATGTTCTAGTCCTGCAGGCAGAATCAATAACTTTTATGTGTAAGTAAAAATGGTCATTGCAGACCTGTTAATTGTAATGCAGAGTTATAATTATCTAAGAGTTCTCTTATTTTTAAAGAAATAAATATCTGAAGGCAAAGCTGGTTTATTTTCTGCTCCAAATCATTCTTGTTTTAATCCTGAATTACCATGTTACTTTTAAAATTTATTTCTTCTTTTATAGATTAGTAAGAGGGACTTTTAAAAAGAAACTCAACTCACAAACTCAAAAAAAAAACAGGTAAATTGAAAGGTTCCCTTCAGGTATATGGTGTTAAATTATATTCGGTACATTCCCTGCCATGCTTACTAGGGAGGGGAGAAGCTAGAAGGTAGATAGAACCACCTCTGTCCCATTATAAGGAACAGACACGTGGCGTTGTTTCTATGGATATTTAATTTTTTTACAGGCATACCACTACTTTATACATGTAAAGTAACAAAATGAAACAATAAAAAAAAGGAAAATGAAATGAACAACAACGTTGTATGCAATCCCCTAATAAAAACAATTCTAACAATAAAAGGTTGTTTGTCCTTTTTGAGAGTGACTAGCACTATGCAATTGCAGGGAGCTTATCAGCATATGGGCTAGCGTTAAGACCTGTCATTTAACCACTAACTTGTAGTAGTAGCTGATGTTATTGTTAATATCAAAGTAACACATCTTAATGGTAACCCACCTTAATTATAGAAAAAAGAAATGCCTCTAGAAATCAAAATCACTACTACTTGTAATAAAAGTGAGCCAAGTATAGGACAATCAAGCTATTGTGACATCACTGATGATGTTGATTCTTATTGGTGGAATGAGGCATTATGACATCACAATATTAGTTATGGTTACCAGAGACTGAAACTCTTCACACTAAGGGGGGAAGTTATCAATGTGGGTTACTGTTAAGATGTGTTATTTTACTACTGTGCTATTTTAGCACAGATTCCATTTTATGCAATGAGATCTAGTTACTAATATCTGGTGATAACAATAAAATAACACATCTTAACGGTAGCCCATGGTGATAACTTCTCCCTTAAAGAAAAAAAATGTCTCTAGAAATTGAAATCACTGCTATATATAATAAAAGTGAGCCAAGTCTAGGGCAATCAAGCCATTGTGACATCACTGATTAGGTTGGCTATTATTGGTGGAATGAGGCATTATGACATCACAATATCAGCTCTGGTTACCAGAGACTGAACATCTTCACACTAAGGGGGGAAGTTATCCATGTGGAGAAATGACACTGATGCCAGACCATAAGAAAAGACAATAGCATTTCTTAGATAAAGCAGGAAACTGATGGAAGAATAAACTACTGCTTTGTCTAACAAATGCTATTTATTCAGAATTCTCTTTTCTTATGATCTGGCATCAATGTGTCTTTTCTCCCATTCTCTGTCTATGGGACACAAACAAATCCTTAATTGAATCAGGCTGTGTAACAGGCCTGTTTACTAAGCTGTGCTAATTTGTATTATTGGAAAATTAACGAGTGCTTTTAAAAAAACATGTTAGAGTGGCTTTTAATGCCATACATATCAAGCTCCCATATACAAACTACCTTCCATACATATGGAATTTACAATAGACTTCAGTGGTGTCACTTACTGAACTAAGGCTTTTCTATCATTAAGGTTTACACACCAACCTCCTCATCGGTCTAACGGTAGAACCATTTTCAGCTTTCATATTAAATTTTTTAAAGACTTTGTCAACTTCTTTTTTATATATGGATAAATGTATTTTTCTCTTTAACACTTCAGTATAATTAGTTATGTCACATGCAAATGCATGCAAACTCACTCGTTAGAAGGGAAGAGGGTACAGCTTGCATTAATCCTTTTACTGAGCATTTGTCCTGGAAGGTTAGCTTCACTTAGTGTCACCCAGGAACATCAGCCCCTAATGCGGGAGCCAGTATTCTTGAGGACAATCTTAGTCCATACACTGGAAAGCAAAATATCCTCCTCTTCCCCCAATTCCACCTTCCTGATACAAATATTAAAAACTATGATGAGCTAGAGTGACCTTCTTTCTCCCCCACCCCGTGTCAAAGGTCCCCTTCAAAATCCTATTGGGCTACTGATCTAATCAGTCCCATAGCCCAGTTCACAGTAAAAGTGGAGAATATAAGTCTCTCTTGGTAAGTCCTGCCCCTCACAAGGAAGCGAAATCTGTGTGAAAATGCCTTTATAAAATGAGCTCCCTATGCCCAGATTTGAAAATCAAATCTACATCCCTGCTCCTGAGATGGTCCAATTTTACCACTACTACATAGGGGTAACCTCATAATGGAAATACTAGGCAGTTAGACGTAGCTGCAGTGAGCAGCACCATTTTCATTCCAATGGATCTTGCCAGGTCATTGTTTAATTACTCAGCTATATCCCTTAAAAATGTATGGCACACATATTTTACGCTGTCTTTAATAGGTCTCATAAATCTCAATGTATTGTATTAACTCCATCTTTTCACTGTTTTTCTTTTTATCACCTCGACCTAAGGTATCACTTAAATCTTCATCAAGCTTGAGGGCTGAAGGGAAGTCTTTTTGAAACTAGTCCTCAATGCCATGGTATGGCCATCAGAGGTCACCACATTAGCAAAACCTATCTTCTCTTCCTTCCCAAGCTTAAGCTCTGCCAGCTTCATTGGAGACTGGAGAAGAAATGGAGTACTGGGGCTTGAGCTGTGGGATCAGCCTAGTTTATGAAATTTGATTGGGATGATTAATACAGCAAAGTCATTTTTGCTCAAGACAGTAATGGAAGAGAACCGAACCAAATTAAACAAATGAAATTTTAACTGCTAAGGGAAGCCTACATAAATGGTCCTCCACTAGTGGCTATTATCAACAGAAAACAACTCCCACTGTGAGAAAAAAAAACTGTTGTTACAATAAAACAAGTATTCCATTTATATACAAAGAATATACTGGTGATAGTAGCCAGTAGTGGACGGCCATCTATGTAGGCTTCCCTTTGCAGCTGAGGTTTCATTTGTTTAATTGATTTAATTGGTTTGGCTGTCTTCCATTACTGTCTTGAGCAAAAATTACTTTGTTATATTTTTTTGTTTTGTTTGCACTCCAAATTTTAGAATAATGATTAACGCAGGAAATTGTGATACTTCAAATTCTGTACTAGTTTCATTACTTTTCTTGCACTGAGAAAATTGCCCACAGACAATTTTTTTAACTTTATCTTTATTGAAATATTATATTATATTATATTATATTATATTATATTATATTATAATATAAACAAGTTTTCATATAGAAAAGTATAAACAATTTTTAAAAAGGAAAGAAACCTTCCTAATAAATCGGCGCCATTAGTCCCCTATAATTGGGAGGGCAGAGAAATTATATCAAAGGAGTTATAAAAGGAAAATTATATCAGTCAAAAAGAAATTACCTTAACACTCATAAAGCAAGTCATATCACGATTATCAGCCAACTGAATTCCTAATAGAAGTACCAGTAGAAATTACTGGAATTTAAGACTTTTTAACATCAAGAAAGTTTCTCAGCTGATCAGGTAAATAAAATATATAATTGTTCTCAATGGTTACCCATCATGACCTCTTTTTCAGCCTCTAAACCGGCAAACTGTCCACTTAGTAGCCAGGAGGACTTTGTTGAAGAAATGTTCATAAGTTGTAGAAATGTGCAATGGAAAAATCATTACTGAATGAGAAAACGTAATAGCTAAACATACCCACAGGGGGTTCAGTGCACGTGTTTCCAAATGAAAAATCCAGATTTCTGTTATTATTTTGCTCATCCAGCAACTGTGTGACAAACTGGGTCTATGGAGCTTCTGCAGTAAAGCTCACATTTAAACATATTTTAGCATATCTATTACAAAAAAGTATATATGAATGGTTAAAAAAAAAAAAAAAAACCTCTTAGCAGGCTCTACATTGAATTTTAGCATAAGTGGACTAAAAAGTACTTCCATAAGGTGTATATAATTCTAGTGTAACAAGTAAAACAAAACCTGTATCCGCTGATTATCTATAACTTCTCCGTGGTGTCTTAGGCTCACAGACTTAAGGGTGACTGATGAGGTTCCAAAAACTAGAACAGAAGCTCCTTACTTCCCAAAACAGAACACAACTAGGATCTTTCTCAGAAGAGACAAGGTCCTACAAAAACTGTGGCCAACTTCTAGATATTTTATTTTATTTGTAGCATTTATACCCCGCTCTTTCCCGCTTGATAGCAGGTTCAGTGCGGCTTACAATGTATGGGTACAAAGTATCACAAAGTTAACACAATGTATGGATACAAAGTGTCAAAGAGATAACACAGTGTATGGTTACAAAGTATCACAGATCTGATGCAACTTATGTCTTCTATCTGTACAAACACTTCCTTCCAAACAGACTTGCAAAAGAGAGAAATAACTCTTTAGCCAATGGATGTGAACTAGGAGTTATTACTATTTGAGGAATTAGATCTGGTAATCAATACAAAGGAACAGGAAATCAAAATCCAATTCAAAAATACATATATACATTTTTGCTTAAGTAATTTAAAGATCCAATGTGTTTTTGTTTTTATAATGTTTTTTTTCCAATATATGAGTATATAATTTAACTTATGTTTGTTTTTATTGCAAACTGTTCAGAACTTTGGACGATGTGGATGGGCCTACTGGCTGGGCTATTTGGCCTTTATCTGCTATCATGTTTCTAGAAACTTTTAAAATAAATAAATAAAAACTTATTGTGTTTACATTCGGGTACAATACATCTTGCACAAGTTGTGTTCGGTGTTAAGTTGCTATGATGGCAGGGGGAGGGGAATGATATTCTGAGAAAATATTCATAGAAGTACTGTGCTGATGACTTTTGCATATAATGTACTTTGACCATGATAATAAAAAGATAAAACAATTTTTTTTCAGATCTCTTCCAATTTTAAGATAAGGCACAGAGGAAAGCACACATTTTCCCAAAGACAAAAAATCACAGAAATTCTTAAGTTTTGCCTCATATTTGTTTGTGATGCCCAAGAGTTAGGTGGGAGGCAGGGCTGGTAGTTGGGAGGTGGGGATAGTGCTGGGCAGACTTATACGGTCTGTGCTAGAGCCGGTGGTGGGAGGCGGGGCTGGTGGTTGGGAGGTGGGGATAGTGCTGGGCAGACTTATACGGTCTGTGCCAGAGCCGGTGGTGGGAGGCGGGGCTGGTGGTTGGGAGGCAGGGATAGTGCTGGGCAGACTTATACGGTCTGTGCCCTGAAAAAGACAGGTACAAATCAAGGTAAGGTATACACAAAAAATGGCACATGTGAGTTTATCTTGTTGGGCAGACTGGGTGGACCGTGCAGGTCCTTTTCTGCCATCATCTACTATGTTACTATGACTCACCCATCAGCCTGGACTTCCAAGGCAGGATAATGGGATGCACAATCTGGGTCCCACAAACCTCCTCAGCTTCACTGCTCCTGCACAGTGCCTGATTAGCCTCTCCAGATTTCTTACTGCATATCGCTAGCTGGAACAAACACAACCTCCAACTCTCTCTGGTCTGTGCTTCTAACATTTCTTGTCCCTCAGTTAGGCCAAGCTGACCTGGATCATTCCTAGTTAGCTTGACATGAGGAGAGATAAACCTATCTGCTTCTCCACAGCCCCAGACTCCTCCAGAACTGACAAACCTCCCAAGGAATTATATCAGGCAGTGCTTTTTGAAATAGTTCCCTCCATAAATATCTACAAGGAACTCCTGCTCTTCATGACAGACACCTGGGCCCATTCAACATTACACAATGTCATTGCCGTCACAGCTTAGCAAGCTATATATGACTCAAATTTACTTTCCACATCTTCCTCCCCTTCCACTATACAATTTTTATTTCATTTCACTACTTTTTATCTTCTCCATTTTTTTTCTATTTCCATTACTTCAACTATCTCCTTCTTTTCCATTCCACTCTTTATCTTTCATCTCGGTTCTTACATTTTGCCACATTTTCCCTCATCATTTCAGGTTCATCTTCTTGCTGCTCCCTAATCCTCCATATTCTTCACCACTCTTACCATGTTCCATTCTTCTATCTTTCCCTTCTTCCATTTCCCCTCCCTTTTCTTTCTATCACACCACCTTCTCTTATTTTCTGTCCTCAACCCCTTGCCCACTCCCACCTGTGCCTCTCTCCCTGTAATCATCACTTTCAGCCTTACTTTACATAGAAACAGAGAAAAATGTAGGCAGATAAAGACCATGCAGCCTATCCAGTCTGCCCATCCATGCCATCTACTCTCCCTATCACTCCATTAGAGATCCTATGTACGTGTCCCAAGCTCTCTTGAATTCAGGGACTGTTTTCGTCTCTACCACTTCCTCTGAGAGGCTGTACTATGAATTCACCATCGCATGAAGATGTATTTCCTCAAGTTACTTCTGAGTTTATCCCCTTTCACCTTCATCCTATTACCCTTTGTTCCGAAGCTTCCTTTTATGCTGTGTAGGTATTTAAATGTCTCTATTATATCTCCCCTCTTCCACCTTTCACCCAAAGTATATGTATTGAGGTCTTTAAGTCTGTCCCCATACACTTTATAATGATGACCACTGACCATTTCAGTATCTGCCCTCTGGACTGTCTCCATCCTATTTCTATCTTTTTCAAGGTATGGTCTCCCAAATTGTACACAATATTTTAAGGGGTCCTTATACTAAACTGTAAAAAAGGGGGACCTATGCTAGGGTCAGCTTGTGTTTTTGACGCGCACTGAGACTCCCTTTTACTGCAGTGAGTAAAAGGTTGTCACTTTTTTTTTTTTTTTAAAGAAATGGCTGTGCAATAAGTGAACCACTTACCACACGGCCATTTCAGGGGGAAGCACTTACCACCACCCACTTAGGGTAGGGGTTCCCACACTAATCTAGCAGTAACCAGGCAGCACACAGTACTGCCCAATTACCTCTAGGTAAGCACCAGCACTACAAAAATAGAAAATATTTTGTAGTGCCAGAAATGGCACTCACTGGCTGTGGGAACTACTGCCGGGCTCCAGCAGTAGTTCCAGATTGGCATGGTGCAAGTCCATTGCCGTGCACCAACCCTTTAGTAAAAGGGCCCCTCAATGATGTCTCACCAGAGTCTTATACAGGGGCATCATCACCTCCTTTTGCCTACTGGCCATTCCTATCCTTATGCACAGAAGCAGTCTTCTAGATTTTGCCATCGCCTTATCTACCTTTTTGCCACCTTAAGGTCCTCACATACGACCCGCTCCTCTTTCGTGCACTAAAGTTCTTCACTCCCTAAATTGTACTTCTCTCTCAGGTGTTTGCAGCCCAAATGCATGACCCTGCATTTTTTAGCATTAAATCTTAGTTGCCAAATTACAGACCATTCCACTAGCTTTACTAACGTCCTTCCTCATGTTAGATTGCAGGAGATCCAGTTTCTGAACCATTAAACTAGAAGAAAGGCCAGGTGAACTATGAGACTTCTAGGAGAACAATGTATAAATGTGAAGTAACGTAACATTTAAGAAAACTTTGATGGGTTATGATATATTATTTATTTATTTCAAAGTGATTTGATAGACCACCATTCAAACACACATTGTGGAGGTGTAGAGGCTGAAAATAATCATGGTCAGAATAAAAACAATGTCCAACAAAAACAGAAGGCACTAATCCTCGCAAGAATATGTAAATTACAAAAAAACAGCGAAGATGACACAAAAAAAAAACAAATATCAAAAAAATGAAACCGAAAAATATAATACAACTCAAAGTTTATTAAAAAGTGATGATAAAAACAAGACAAAGACCACTTGGGGAACGAACAGGAAAATTGCATAAGACAACATAAAATTCCAGTAAACAATGAGCAAGAATTCTGGGAAGTCTGATTAGCTGAGTATTCTTCCTGTGATCCACAGGGATCAACTTTTTGAGTGAGGTTAGTTGGATTACTTTTAGAAGACCTAATATATGACTGAGAAAACATGGAAAGACTTCTACAATCAGTAATCAACTGACACTTGACCTAATGCTTGACCATCAAATAATGTTCACCTCAACTTTGGAGAATTCCTGGACACTTTAAATGGATGAAATTCTGGAGATACGTATCCCATGTTCTTCTTTGCTGCTGTGAAAAATATCGTTGAGTCTGCTGTAGACATACAGGTATTTGCCTCTTCCACATGAAAACTTCCTTCCATCTAAAAATGTTTTTGCAGTGCCTGTAAATCTGGAAATCAGTTTTCACAAGAGTTACTTTTCAGCAGTAAGAAGTGTTGAGGACATCCATTAATAGATTTGTGCAGTGCTTGCCATGGCCTTGCAGAGTCACTTGTCCTTTAGTGTCATATGGGAAATGTTTGTGGTTAAGTGGATATTCCGTGATGAACCACAGAAGCAGGGGCGTAGCCAGACAACAGATTTTGGGTGGGCCTAGGCAAGAATTGGGTGGGCACCAAGTGTTCTCTCCCCCCCCAAAAAAAAATTATCTCAGCTGGTGGGAAAACGCTTCTTTCCACCTTGGCAGCAGGCATGCACTGAAAACTGAGCATGCGCAGGTGCCGGTGTTGTGGAGAGTTGCATGTTCGTTACTATCAGGGGGAAATCTTCAGCTGGCGGAGCTTGGGATTCCCACCAGTTACCACTAAACATGTGCTACTGTTGGGCGGGCCTGAGCCATAAATGGGTGGGCCCTGGCCCACCCAAGCCCACCTGTGGCTACACCACTGCACAGCAATTTTCAGAGACTGTGGCCAACAATGACACAAAGATCAAAGAAGGAAAAAGGGATTATAGGAAACTCAGGGGCCTTTTTACTAAGCCATGTAGCGCCTATGCGCGCCTAATGCATGTCAATTCAGAGTTACCACGTGGCCCGGGCAGTAATTTTAATTTTTATGCACGTCTGCTACACACGCCAGAAACTGGGTGGCAATCGTCATTCTATACATGTAGACCAATACCACCCGCTAAGTCAATGGGTGGCAGTAAGGTCTCAGGCCCAAAATGGACACATGCCAATTTTTATTTTGCTGCACGTCCATTTTCGGCCAAAATAAAAAGGCCTTTTTTGCAGTTGCACTGAAAAATGGACCTGCGTATGTCCAATACACACATCTACACCAGTGTAGGTCATTTTTCAGTGCATCTTAGTAAAAGGACCCCTCATCTCCTTAAATACCTGCAAGCTGGAAAATTAGAGACACTTGAAAAAGAGAGAGAGGACTGTAAGAAGATTAATGAAACACCGATTAAGGATAAAGTTGTATCTAGCAAAAAGATTGAACGTTTGGAAAACTTATGCTAGACAGCTGAATTTAAAGATTTTGGATTTTCCAAAAGTCCAAGGTATGTCACCTTTAGACTTATTTAAGCAGTATCTGACTGAGATTTTGATATCATCTGATATGTTGCCACCTATTGGCAGGGCCTTTTACTTACCATCTGGCAAGTGTTTTGGCCATTGCAGTGTTGGGATGGAAACACTAACATCTATAGATTCTGAATCAGTAAATCCTTTAGAAACCTCGGACCTTCCTATTATAGGAAAGGCCACCCTGCTTGTGACACTGGTATTTGAGCAAGATCTGAATTTTATTTTGCATCTTTAATTCCGTAATATTCAAATTTTATTTTGGGGACATGGATATTTCCAGATTTTGAAAGAATAACGCAGGAGAGAAGGAAATTATTTCTTGATATGGGTACTGAGACTCGTGGTCTTAGTGTAGATGCTCCTAAAATGATCTCTTCATGACTGATTACCACCCCAGAGATGGTTAAATTTTAGGTCAGCCCTGGAACATCTCTAATTCTATCCCTTGTAAAATGCAAAATTTCTTTACCTTTCCAGTTAGTTCAGTGGCCAAAGTTATCCATCCTTGGGGTCTGAATGCTTATTGAAAAGCACATTTTGAGGGTAGCTGAGTATATAAAGATTTTTTTGAAACTCAGCTCTGTAAGTTGAAATGCAAATACATAAAGTTCAAACTTGGTTTGTATAATTTCCATCCCTATAAACAGAGAGCTAAGGCCACTGATCAACATAACTGCGCTCACATATTACCACATTATACTCATCTAGCAAAATCCAGGGTTTTCAAAAAATGTGCCAAAGTAATGATAGAATTCCAGTTTTTCTATTAATGTAATAGTTGGCCAAGCCACAATTTGGCAACGTTATTAAGTGGAAAAGCAGGAAATGAACTGGGAAACTTATCAACAGAAACAAAACTTGCAAACAAGTAAAATTGTTTGATCTATGAACAAACGCTTACGCTGTTGCCGCCAGTAGCGATCAGGGTAGGGTGTGTGCGGAGAGGCATAGTATGGACATAACCCAGGGACATAAATGTTATGTCACACTACAAAAGATTCCCGCTCACCTCTCAAACCAAACATCTGCTTTTTGGTTCTTGCTGCTTATGCCGCTGGTTGGTTGGGATTGCTTTTTAACTAGTAACACAGTAACACTGCAGGAAGCTGAAAGTCTCTGTGTAATAAAACTCCAAAGACATATCTCAGTCCAGACAAAACACATTATTATTATTGTATGTGGCTGCACAACATCTTCTGCTCTTGCGCTTCCAAAAGAGGAGCAAAACAAATGTCGGTACCCTTCATTTGTCTATTCAGTCTTCTTCATTATTCTCCTACTTTTAGTCTTCCTTCCTTTTTATTTTTTATATAAGTGCAGTTTTTTTTATACTTAGTACAATAGAGATAGAGCTGATACAGTTTGTGAATCATCAGAGGGCAGGGTGCACTTGTGTAAGAACACATGCACAAAAAGGGTCCCAGAAAACAGCAAGGCAAACGATCTGCGAAATCCAACGTGGAAAATGAGCAAGCAGATCAGTATATTATCCAAAATATTTTATTGAAGATACCGTATTTAAGACAGTTGCCCGACATAGGCCGTGTTTCGCCCACAAAAGGGCTGCGTCAGGGGCTAGTCTGTATCTCTATGAATAAGAACAATTGCAAATTGCATATCAGGACAAGGAAAAAGGAAATGCAAAAAAACCAGCACAAACAGCTGCGTTCGGCACCTAACCCTTACCGTTCAGTAAATCCAGACTGCCCCAATTTGACTGCCCCTATCGGACCGACCGTTCACTTGTCTATTAGATTGTAAGCTCTTTGAGCAGGGACTGTCTCTCTTTGTTAAATTGTACAGCGCTGCGTAACCCTAGTAGCGCTCTAGAAATGTTAAGTAGTAGTAGTAGTAGTTTCCAAATCACCAGCAAGTGGATAATATACTGATCTGCTTGCTCATTTTCCACATGCACAAAAAGACTGACTCTGGCACAACAAGTTGGTGGTATTTGAGGCAAGAGGTGTGCAGATTAGCACACTTCTGCTCAGCAAACACTCCAGGTGGAAAAGCCAGAAAGAGACTGTGGTGGCATGACTGTTGAGGATACGAGATATAGACCCATGGCAGCATTACATGGGAACAGCCATCCAAGTTCTCATGACCACAGCCTCCAATCAAAACCATGCTGTCCCCATGAAGTCAACTAATTTTAAAATATAGTCAGAATTCCTCCTAAAATCTAAACTGTTTATAATTTACTCCCTGCTTTCCACCTTTAGATGTGGATTTATTACAAGCTGTAAGATCTTTCACTGCAGCTATAGATTAGTTAGGATAAGAGTGTTTAGGGGTAATGTATTTGCTTAAATTGAATTAATTTTTACTCATACCTTACTGCTAATATAACTCGGAAAGACAAAACATTATGGTATGCAAAGCCCACATCTCCCAGTCTAGTTGAGCTTTTCCAGTTCCCTTTTCTTCAGCTTTCCCTTTACCCCCTCACAACTAAGGACCCCCTCCAATCTTACCTTAAGCTATCTTACATAGTTGATGACCAGAAAAAGATCTGAACAGTCCATCCTGTCTGCCCCTCTCCCTTACTTCTGCTTTTGTGAAGCATTGGCTAGATCTCTCAGATTGAAACTTTTAATTTTACCTCTGTTACCCAATATCTACATTTGGCTGCGCATTGAGCACTATGGGCACTCGTAAATTTATCAAAATGATAGAATGAAGATACAGGTACCCATTAGAATTGTAATGTAGAGCATGGGACTCTTATTTATTGAGGTGGCCTTTTACTAAACCTTTTAGGGTCCCTTTTACTAAGCCGCGTGGAGGGGAATAATCGAACGGGGGTGCCCAGTAAAGGGGCGGTGCAACCCATATTATCAAAACAAGATGGGCGTCCATCTTTCGTTTCGATAATACGGTCGGGGATGCCCAAATCGCAAAAGTTAGGTTGACCTTAGAGATGGTCGTCCCCTTTTTTCGGCGATAATGGAAACCGAGGGTGCCCATCTCAGAAAAGACCAAATCCAAGCCCTTTGGTTGTGGGAGGAGCCAGCATTCGTAGTGCACTGGTCCCCCTCACATGCCAAGACACCAACCGGGCACCCTAAGGGGCACTGCAGTGGACTTCAAAAATTGATCCCAGGTGCATAGCTCCCTTACCTTGGGTGCTGTGCCCCCCAACCCCCCCCCCCCCCAAAACCCACTACCCACAACTGTACAACACTACCATAGCCCTTAAAGGGTGAAGGGGGGCACCTAGATGTGGGTACAGTGGGTTTCGGGTGGGTTTTGGAGGGCTCCCATTTACCACCACAAGTGTAACAGGTGGGGGGATGGGCCTGGGTCCGCCTGCCTGAAGTGCACTGCAGTACCCACTAAAAACTGCTCCAGGGACCTGCATACTGCTGTGATGGAGCTGGGTATGACATTTAAGGCTGACACAGAGGCTGGAAAAATATTGACAAAATTTATTTTGAGGGTGGGAGGGTGGGTTAGTGACCACTGGGGGAGTAAGGGGAGGTCATCCCCAATTCCCTCTGGTGGTAATCTGGTCATTTAGGGCACCTTTTTGAGGCTTGGTTGTAAGAAAAAAAGGACCAGGTAAAGTCAGCCAAGTGTTCGTCGGGGACACCCTTCTTTTTTCCATTATCGGTCGAGGACGCCCAAGTGTTAGGCACGCCCCAGTCCTGCCTTCTGTACACTTCCGACATGCCCCCTTGAACTTTGGCCATCCCCACAACGGAAAGCAGTTGAGGATGCCCAAAATCGGCTTTCGATTATGCCGATTTGGGCGACCTTAGGAGAAGGACGCCCATCTCCTGATTTGTGTCAGAAGATGGGCGCCCTTCTCCTTCAAAAATAAGCAGGATAGGCACCTACACATGCCCAATGCGTGCCAATTTGGAACTACCGCCCGGCTACCACGTGGCCCAGGCAGTAATTTCATTTTGTACGTGCGGCCACGATTACCACCCGGTTCATGCATGAGACCTTACTGCTAAGTCAATGGGCGGCAGTATGGTCTCAGGCCCAAAATGTATGTGTGCCAATTTTCATTTTGCCGCATGTCCATTTTCGGCCAACAAAAAAGGTCTTTTTTTGCAGATGCCCTGAAAAATGAACCTGCGCGCATCCAATACACACGTCTACACCAGCGCGGGCCACTTTTCGGTGCACCTTAGTAAAAGGACCCTAGTGCACTAAGGGGTCTTTTTACTAAGCAGCAGTAAAAAGTGGCCTGCGGTAGTGTGGACACGTGAAAGAGGCGCACTGAGCCATTTTTTTACCATAGCTGGGAAAAGGGCTTTTTTAATGGGGTAGTAAATGGTCGTGCACTAAAACTTCAAAGTAGCGCACAGCTATTTACTGCCTGAGCCCTTACCGCCACCCATCGATCTAGCGGTAAGGGCTCACACACTACTTGTGCAGTAATCAGGCAGCATGCGACAATGTGGCCACGCTGCCGATTACCGTCAGGAACATCCTCCGTGGTAGAAAATAGAAAAATATTTTCTACCTTGGGGAACAGTGTGCCAACTTTGAAACTACCCGTGCCTATCGCTGCTTAATAAAAGGACCCCTAAATGCTAAGAAGACTATTTTTTTTTAACCTATGGGCTTCTTAGAACTTAATTCCATTAATGTGCACTAAGCTTTACTAAATGGTCCCTTTATTTATTTAAGAATTTATCATTAAGGTTCAAGATTTTTTCACGGAGAGAGTGGTGGATGCTTGGAATGCCCTCCCCCGGGAGGTGGTGGAGATGAAAACAGTAACGGAATTCAAACATGTGTGGGATAAACATAAAGGAATCCTGTTCAGAAGGAATGGATCCTCAGGAGCTTAACTGAGATTGGATAGCAGAGCCAGTAGTGGGAGGTGGGGGCTGGAGGTTGGGAGGCGGGGTTAGTGCTGGGTAGACTTATACGGTCTGTGCCAGAGCCGGTAGTGGGAGGCAAGGATAGTGCTGGGCAGACTTATACGGTCTGTGCCAGAGCCGGTGGTGGGAGGCGGGACTGGAGGTTAAGAGGCAGGGATAGTACTGGGCAGACTTATACGGTCTGTGCCGGTGGTTGAGAGGCGGGGCTGGTGGTTGGGAGGCGGGGATAGTGCTGGGCAGACTTATACGGTCTGTGCCCTGAAAAGCAGGTATACAAAATAATGAGTGGAGTGGAACAGGTGGATGTGAAGCGTCTGTTCACGCTTTCCAAAAATACTAGGACTAGGGGGCATGCGATGAAACTACAGTGTAGTAAATTTAAAACAAATCGGAGAAAATTTTTCTTCACCCAACGTGTAATTAAACTCTGGAATTCGTTGCCGGAGAAAGTGGTGAAGGTGGTTAGCTTAGCAGAGTTTAAAAAGGGGTTGGACGGTTTCCTAAAGGACAAGTCCATAAACCGCTACTAAATGGACTTGGGAAAAATCCACAATTCCAGGAATAACATGTATAGAATGTTTGTATGTTTTGGGAAGCTTGCCAGGTGCCCTTGGCCTGGATTGGCCGCTGTCGTGGACAGGATGCTGGGCTCGATGGACCCTTGGTCTTTTCCCAGTATGGCATTACTTATTTACTTATGTACTTATGTACTAGGTACAAATCAAAGTAGGGTATACACAAAAAGTAGCACACATGAGTTGTCTTCTTGTGCAGACTGGATGGACCGTGCAGGTCTTTTTTCTGCCGTCATCTACTATGTTACTATGTAAGGTAAAATACAAAGAAACACAAACAATATAGAAACAATTTCAAACAGAGATTACAAACAACAATGCAAACATAACAATATATGTTATACGAATGCGATTATGTACAACCCTTCTGTCATAGAATCGGGGGAATTGTAAAATCTAAAAGTAAACGAACCACTTTCCTATAAAATCATGACCTGGAGATATCTCACCTTGCAGAATGACTAGATCAGAAGCACAGTTGCTCAACATCCTGATGGTGGCAGCTCTGAAACCAATTCAAACCCAGTGGAAAAAAACTGTGAGTTCCATATGTTCTGGTTTTACCACAGCGGAAAAGAGGAACTGTGTGCAGAAGCATCTCAAAATCAGGAGCCAGGGTAGAAATCTGCTGAGGTGTAACAGCAAACTTTGTCCTTACTCCTGAAAATGTAATCTCACTCGTGCACATATTTGTATGTCAAGTTTATTGTTCTGTAAACATATGTAAGCTTTAATTAAAAAAAAAAAAAGGTTTGAATTGAGAAAACGGAAAGTGGCACCAGTGTTAACCATGTCCTGAGATGGAGGTAGGTTTTAGGGAGTCAAATCACAAACAGGAAAAAACCTCTACGTCAGGGAAACCAAACAGGAGAAAGTAGAGGCTGATCAAAGAATGGATCCAACTCAGGCGATGTAATCAGAATATACTTTATTGATGCACATATGCAGGGACCAGACACGGTCTGTGTTTTGGCTTATCACACTGCCTGCATCAGGGGTCAAATCTACAATTCATCCGAGAGAAACTAGAGGAATGCTGCAAATATCTGCTAGTTCTGCGGGGTCCGCTTGTGTAAATACACAAAGGGACCCCACAGAACTTGCCAGTGCGGGTTCAGTTGTGTGCAACTCTAAATCAGTCCGATAGGATTGCAGTCCTGTGGTTTGATATTTGCAGCATTCCTCCAGTTTCTCTCAGATGAATTGTAGATTTGACCCCTGATGCAGGCGGTGTGATACGCCAAAACACGGACCGTGTCGGTCCCTGCATATGTGCATCAATAAAGTATATTTTGATTACATCTCCTGAGTTGGATCCATTCTTTGAGCAGCCTCTACTCTCTCCTGTTTGATAGGTTATAGGGAGAAAGAGAGAGGGAAGTGGGGCTATAGGGAGAAAAAAAAGAGTGAAGGAGGTTTAGAGAAAAAGAAGAGAGAAAGGGGAAGAAAAAGAGACAGAGAGAGCTTATAGGGAGTCAGAGAGAGAAGATAGAGGGGTGTGATATAGGGAAAAAGAGAGAGAGAGGTTATAGGGAGAAAGAGAGAGAGGGTATAGAAGAAAAGAGCAAGAGGGGGGGAGAGAGAGGAGGAAGGGCGCAAGGGTAAGGAAGGGCAGGAGAGAGATCTAGGGTGAGAGAACCAGAGGATGAGCAGAAAAGACAAGCCCGAGAGCCTGTCTCGACAGGCCATATTAACCGTGGACTGGGTCAACTTAGCAGGGGCGAACCCATTGACTGGCGGTAAGGGCGGGGTGGTGTCAACAGGTTAGTACATAAGTATTGCCATACTGGGAAAGACCAAAGGTCCATCAAGCCCAGCATCCTGTTTCCAACAGTGGCCAATCCAGGTCACAAATACCTGGCAAGATCCCAAAAAAGTACAAAACATTTTATACTGCTTATCCCAGAAATAGTGGATTTTCCCCTAGTCCATTTAATAATGGTCTATGGACTTTTCCTTTAGGAAGCCGTCCAAACCTTTTTAAAACTCCGCTACGCTAACCGCCTTTACCAAATTCTCTGGCAACGAATTCCAGAGTTTAATTACACGTTGAGTGAAGAAAAAGTTTCTCCGATACGTTTTAAATTTGTAGCTTCATTGCATGCCCCCTAGTCCTAGTACTTTTGGAAAGCGTAAACAGACGCTTCACATCTACCCGTTCAACTCCACTCATTGTTTTATAGATCTCTATCATATCTCCCCTCAGCCGCCTTTTCTCCAAGCTGAAGAGCCCTAGCCGCTTTAGCCTTTCCTCATAGGGAAGTCATCCCATTCCCTTTATCATTTTTGTCGCCCTTCTCTGCACCTTTTCTAATTCCACTATATCTTTTTTGAGATGCAGCGACCAGAACTGAACACAATATTTGAGGTGCGGTCGCACCATGGAGCGATAGAAAGGCATTATAACATCCTCATTTTTGTTTTCCATTCCTTTCCTAATAATACCTAACATTCTATTTGTTTTCTTAGCTGCAGCAGCACACTGAGCAGAAGGTTTCAACGCATCATCAACGACGACACCTAGATCCCTTTCTTGGCCTGTGACTCCTAACATGGAACCTTGCATGACGTAGCTATAATTCGGGTTCCTCTTTCCCACATGTATCACTTTGCACTTGCACACATTAAACGTCATCTGTCATTTAGATGCCCAGTCTCCCAGTCTCGTAAGGTCCTCTTGTAATTTTTCACAATCCTCCCGCGATTTAACCAGGGGCGTATCTGCGTGGGGCCACAGGGGCCTGGGCCCCCGCAGATTTCGCCCTGGCCCCCCTCCCCGCCGTCAACCCTCCCCCGCTGCTTACTTTTGCTGGCGGGGTCCGACCCGCAATCTCCATATTTCGGCTTCCTCCGTGGCCATGTGCTTCCAGGAAGTAATGCTGCAGCGCTGATTCGTTGAATCTAGTTCGGCGTCTGACGTCCCACACGTCAGACGCCGAACTAGATTCAACGAATCAGCGCTGCAGCGTTACTTCCTGGAAGCACATGGCCACGGAGGAAGCCGAAATATGGAGATTGCGGGTCGGACCCCGCCAGCAAAAGTAAGCAGCGGGGGAGGGTTGACGGCGGGGAGGGGGTGGAGAGAGGCGGCGGCGGCGGCGGCGGCGGCGGGGGGGGGAGGCAAAAATGTGCCCCCCCTCTCTGGCTCTGGCCCCCCCTACCGCCGGATTCCAGATACGCCCCTGGATTTAACAACTGAATAACTTTGTGTCATCAGCAAATTTAATTACCTCACTAGTTACTCCCATCTCTAGGTCATTTATAAATATGTTAAAAAGCAGCGGTCCCAGCAAAGACCCCTGGGGAACCCCACTAACTACCCTTCTCCATTGAGAATACTGACCATTTAACCCTACTCTCTGTTTTCTATCTTTTAACCAGTTTTTAATCCACAATAGAACACTACCTCCTATCCCATGACTCTCCAATTTCCTCTGGAGTCTTTCATGAGGTATTTTGTCAAACACCTTCTGAAAATCCAGATACATAATATCAACTGGCTCCCCTTTATCCACATGTTTGTCCACCCCTTCAAAGAAATGTAGTAGATTGGTGAGGCAAGATTTCCCTTCACTAAATCCATGTTGACTTTGTCTCATTAATCCATGCTTTTGGATATGCTTTGTAATTTTGTTCTTAATAATAGTGTCTACCATTTTGCCTGGCACTGACGTCAGACTCACCGGTCTACAATTTCCTGGATTGCCTCTGGAACCTTTTTTAAAAATTGACGTTACATTGGTCACCCTCCAATCTTCCGGTACCACGCTCGATTTTAAAGATAAATTACATATTACTAACAATAGCTCCACAAGCTCATTTTTCAGTTCTATCAGTACTCTGGGATGAATATCATCTGGTCCAGGAGATTTGCTACTCTTCAGTTTGTAGAACTGCCCCATTACATCCTCGAGGTTTACATTCATTTAATCTCTCCGCTACGGCTTTATCTTCCTTGATCGTCCCTTTTACTCCTCAGTCATCTAGCGGTCCAACCGATTCTTTTGCCGGCTTCCTGCTTTAATATACCTAAAAAAAAAGTTTGACTATATGTTTTTGCCACCAACACAATCTTTTGTTCGAAGTCTCTCTTAGCCTTCCTTGTCAGCACTTTGCATTTGACTTGACATTCCTTATGCTATTTCTCATTATTTTCAGTCTGTTCCTTCTTCCATTTTCTGAATGATTTTCTTTTAGCTCTAATAGCTTCCTTCACCTCACTTTTTAACCACGCCGGCTATCGTTTGGTCTTCCGTCCTCCTTTTTTAATACGCGGAATATATTTGGATTGGGCTTCCAGGATAGTGTTTTTGAACAGCATCCATGCCTGATGTAAATTTTCTACTCTCCCAGTCGCTCCTCTAAGTTTTTTTTTTCACCGTTTTTCTCATTTTATCATAGTCTCCTTTTTTGAAGTTAAACGCTAACGTATTTGATTTCCTATGTGTACTTACTTCAAAGTTAATATCAAATCCAATCATATTATGATCCCTGTTATCAAGCGGCCCCAGCACTATTACCTCCTGACAAGATAATGCGCTCCACTAAGGACTAGGTCTAGAATTTTTCCTTCTCTCGTCGGCTCCTGTACCAGCTGCTCCATAAAGCTGTCCTTGGTTTTATCAAGGAATTTTACATCCCTAGTGTGCCCCGATGTTACATTTACCCAGTCAATATCAGGATAATTGAAATCACCCATTATTATCGTGTTGCCCAGTTTGTTTGCGTCCATAATTTCCTTTAACATTTCTGCATCCGTCTGTTCATCCTGGCCAGGCGGATTGTAGTACACTCCTATCACTATCCTTTTCCCCTTTACACATGGAATTTCAATCCACAGTGATTCCAAGAAGTGTTTTGTTTCCTGCAGAATTTTCAATCCATTTGATTCAAGGCTCTCGTTAATATGCAATGCTACCTCTCCACCAATTCGATCAACCCTTTCACTACGATATAATTTGTACCCCGGTATGACAGTGTCCCACTGGTTATCCTCCTTCCACCAGGTCTCAGAGATGCCTATTATATCTAATTTTTCATTTAGTGCAATATATTCTAACTCTCCCATTCTATTTCTTAGGCTCCTGGTATTCGCATATAGACATTTCAAACATGCTTAATACTTGACAGTATTAATTTGCAATCTTTTGTCTGATTTTTATTTTTATTTAAGGACACCTGATCTACTACGGTCTCTTTTGCAACCTCACTATCAGGATACCCTATCTTCCCTGTTTTGGTGATATCTTTGAAAGATACCTTATCCCGATCCATGTGCTTTTGAGCGACTGTCGGCCTTCCCTTTGTTTCTAGTTTAAAAGCTGCTCTATCTCCTTTTTAAATTCCGATGCCAGAAGCCTGGTCCTACCCTGGTTAAGGTGGAGCCCATCCTTACGGAATAGGCTCCCCCTTCCCTAGAATGTTGCCTAGTTCCTAACAAATCTAAAACCCTCCTCCCTGCACCATCGTCTCATCCACACATTGAGACTCCGGAGCTCTGCCTGTCTCCTGGGTCCTGCGCGTGGAACAGGTAGCATTTCAGAAAATGCTACCCTATAGGATCTGGATTTGAGCTTTCTACCTAAGAGCCTAAATTTGGCTTCCAGAACCTCTCTCCCACATTTTCCTATGTCATTGGTACCCACATGTACCAAGAAAGCCAGCTCCTCCCCAGCACTATCTAAAATCCTATCTAGGTGACGCGTGAGGTCCGCCACCTTCGCACCAGATAGGCAAGGCATAAGCAATTGTTCACTTTTGAACAGTGACGGATGCCCACGAACTTGTCAGAGGGGGGATTGAGCAGGCACAAGAGTGAGGTGGGTCGCATGCTGGCTCATAAAAGCAGGCTCCCTCTGAGGATCAGGGCGTTCCTGCTCCTTGGAGGTGGCTTCCGTCCCACCCACCCACTAGGGCGTGGGCTAGAGTAGTGGGGTTTCCTTTCAGTCACCTGGTTTGTACTGGCAGGCTGTTGGCTCTAGGTTGTCGCAGTGGTGGAAAACCCGAGCTACTGGGCTGGTGGCTTATCGAGGGGATGAGCCAGGTTATTAATTGGAGGGTCAGAAGACCCGATTTACTGGTGTGGAGGTCCACACCTGCAGCAGGGCTCTTGCTGGTAAGGCGGAGCTGGAAGAAGGAGATTGGCAGCAATGGACTGGAAGCGGATTGGCTGCTTTGCTGACATGGCAAGCAGTGGTGGGGGTTTTGGATATTTCTACATGTTATAGCTGTAGCTCGGGGGATGTTATCTATTATGAAGGATGTTGCAATGTTAAAAGGTTGTTTAATAAACTAAGCTGTGGCCTACTGTTATTCCCATAAGTGTGTCATTGAGTTATTGACAAGTGGGAGAATTGTCTTGTTGGGGTAATGTGGGTATTGGAAAAGAGGAGTTTAAGGGTATAAGGGAGGGGGTGTATGGTGTCTTGCTGAGGGATATTGGAAAGATAAAACTAGGTGGCGTTGTGGTAAAACCTAGAAAGAAGAGAGAAGGCTAGAGGATGAAGGGTCAAGGCTGGAGAGAGGCAGAAGGAGAAATCTGTGGCGGGGCGCAGGGCCGCCGAGAGACTGGGCCGGGCCCGGGGCCCCACCCCAGCCGCTCCCCCCCCCCCCCCCCCCCGAGGTCATTTCCACCGCTCCCCCTTCCCCCGTCCCCCTCCGTCTGCCGCCGGGCCCCCTGCATTGAAATCACAGCGCCTCTCACCTCCGTGTGAAAGCGCAGCAGGCAGCAGGGCAGCAGATCACCTCCCTTTGGCCCTCCTTCCCTCCTTGTGTCCCGCCTTCGTGGTAGTTACGTCAGACGAGGGTAAGACACAGGGAAGGAAGGAGGCCCGAAGGGAGGCGATCTGTTGCCCTGCTGCCTGCAGCGCTTTCACATGAAGGTGAGAGGCGCTGTGATTTCAATGCAGGGGGCCCGGCCTGGTGGCAGACGGTCGAAGATGGAGGGCGGGTGGGACTGCAGCGCCGGACCCCCCTTGGAGGCCCGGGGAATTTTGCCCCCCTCTCGGCGGCTATGGCGGGGGGCAGGAGAGAGATTGAGTCTGGGAGTTGCTCAGGGTGATGAAGGTGGAACTTGCTGAATAAGATACATCTGGGGGGTGAGCCTGGATGCGGGGAGGGGGGGAGAAAATTAGCTGAAGGTATCAATTGATAGGGAGAAAGTACTGGAGGAGGGTGGCTGTGCCTTATGATGGGGAAATTCTGCATAAAATAATTACAAAAAAAAATATGCAGAATGTTTCAACACTGTGCACACAATTTTTCATTTTTTAATTATAAACTGAATCCCACCGGATAACACATAGGTGGTGAGATGATGGGGGAATGTTCTCTGTCAGTCTTTTCATTCATGTGAGCAGGGCTAAGCTGGAACTGTGCAGGGTTGAGCTTTGTGTCTCTAGTGGGAGGGATGAGGAAACACAGTTAATTTACTTTTCATTTCTGTTCAGAGCTCTGACCTTTCACCCACATTCAGCTCCTGGAGCACGTGAGGCCGCTGCAGTGCACTTTCGTATTAATAACTGTGCTGACTAGAATGACAGCCACTGCCTGAGCTGCTCGCAAACTTCCCGGGGATAATCCAGGCCTTCACCACCTCTGCTTCTTTCCAGGTAAAAGAAAAGAGAAACTTTCATCTGCAGCTGGCACAGACCAAGGCCTTCCACCTTTCAGGTGGAACAGAAAGGCAGGGTAGCACTACGGGGAAGCGGGGAGAAAGGGCCGACTTTACCTAGCAGAAAATGTGGGGAAGGCAGGAAAGCACACTGCGCATGCGCTATCATTGAAGAGGTGTGAAGTGCAAGGGTACCAGCACATGACCTTCCTGTCCCTTCTTCTCACAATCACTGTCTCTCACCTTCCTCAGCATATCCAGCAGCACATATCTGTATATTTGCATATGCTAATTTTTACCTTTTTCCTTCCAATTTGTTGGTGGCTTTCTCCTCTTTCAGTTCTATTTTTACACTGACTCGTTTTCCTCACCTCCCACCTCTTCTTTCTATCTCTTCCCACCCTCTCTCATTTGCCCTTCTTTCTAGTTATCTATTTCTCTAGCCTTCTGTTTTATCCTTTTACCCTTCCTTCACTTCCAACACTCACTGCTCTCACCTTCCGATCCTTCCCAGCAGTAGCGTAGCCAGAGTTTAATTTTTAGATGGGCCTGGAGGTGGACTGGGTGGGCACAGGCCTCGCATTTCCTCTCCACCCGCTACCCCCCCCCCCCCCCCCCCGCACCTCGCAACAGCCCCCTGCACATGGTCAGTTCTGGTCATTTTTACTTCCTGTTTTCCGAAAAGGTGGGAAGCAGGAAGTTGCAGAGTAGGCGGGACGTGCCTGAGAAGAGGCCCCGACGACACGCGCTGGCAGAAGGCTGGCTATGGGAATCGCCGGTGCTTGAGGGAGAACGGTGCTTCAGGGCAATAAAGTGAGCAGAACACGTGGACGGGGAGAGCAGGCAGAAGAGGCTGGGCAGGCCTGGAGCAAAAGTGGCTGGGCCTGGGCCCGTCCAGGCCCACCCGTGGCTACGCCCCTGCTTCCCAGTCTCACCATAGTGCCTCCTTCCCTCCCACTCTCAACTCTATATAATAATAATATTGGGGTCGATATTCAAAGCGATTTACCAGGCTCCTGGCCATTTAAATCACTTGTGCAGGGCTATCCAGCCAGGGCCAGTCTTAGGCAGGGGTGACAGGGGTGGTCACACAGGGCCTCGTGCTTCTAGGGGCCCTGTGGTGCCCTCTCCTGCTCCCCGCCATTCCTGCAATCTGACTCTTTGCCTCTCCTCCCCTGAACCGCAGGGTGCCCTCCCGGCACATACCTGAAGCCACCCTGGTGGTCTAATGGAGTCTTCGGGGCAGAAAAGATCCCGTCTTTCCTGCCAGTGCTGACTCTCTTGCTGCCACATCACTCTTTACAAATGGCTGCCGAGACTTCCGCTGGTCTTGCGAGGCCACTGTTGGAAGCCTCGGCAGCCATTTTAAAGAAGATGCGACAGCAAGAGGGTCAGTGCCGGCAGTGGGCAGGAAAGACTAGGGATCTTTCCTGCCCCAAAGACTACACTAGACCACCAGAGTGGCTTTAGGTATGAGCCAGGAAGGCACCCTGCAGCTCGGGAGGAGGTCTGGAATAGGTAGGTGAGTGGGAGGGAGGGGAGAGGACAGGAGGACACTAAAAAAAATCAGGGTAATATCTGTGTCATTTGGAGGAGCTAGTTAAAGGGACAGGGAGGGAAAGATACTGTAAAACAAAATCAGGGTAATATCTGTGTCATTTGGAGGAGCTAGTTAAAGGGACAGGGAGGGAAAGATACTGTAAAAAAAAATCTAGGTAATATCTTGTGTCATTTGGAGGGGCTGGTTAAAGGGACAGGGAGGGAAAGATACTGTAAAAAAAATCAAGGTAATATCTGTGTAATTTGGAGGGGCTGGTTAAAGGGACACCCTAGTACTAGCAGAGATTTTTTTTTTCTCCTGGTAAAGGGCCACTAAACAGACATCATGTTATGAGAATCAGGTGCTCAACATTCAGAGTTTCTATTTATTTATTTATGGCATTTTATCCCACATTAAACATGAATTAGATTGAAACCTGGGAGCATTTAAAATATTTTTTTTTCCTGTGCCTACATCAAAAGAAAAAAAAGATGGCATGTGGGAACTTGCTCCTTTTGCTTTGTGGAATGCAGTAGTATATTATAAAAATGCACTTGCCTTTTTTTATTATTATTAGTATTTCACAGAGAAGGTTTTGATTAATGAGAGAAGGGTTTCCTTTGTGCAGAACCGTCCAGAGTCAGTCTAAATGTGCCAACATTGTCCAGTTCAGCACACTATTAGCAGCCAAGTTCATACAAAGTTAATTATGTTCAGTGGAAAATAAATCTCAGGCTGCTTGCTATGTAAATATTCAATCACTGTTTCATTATTGCTACCAAGTATTACATATTAAGGGGATTTGTTTTAATTCATTTATCCAGTCCTTACATGCACATGGTTTTGATTTTTAAACCCAAAGGTTTCCTATGATAGCATTGTGCATATTTGAATTAGTTTTTCTGTACAAGTTTTGCTTGTTTTGTCTTTATTTGAAATAAAAAAAAATGTTTAAAACACATATTGTCAAGAAGGAGCAGGGCTAAGTGGTGTGGGGCTAGGTGGAACGGGGGGGGGGGGGGGGGGGGCACCAAACTGGTCTGCACAGGGCCCTGCAATTGCTAAGACCAGCTCTGTATCTGGCAATATTCAGCAGCACTTAACCAGATGGTGCCTCTGAATACCCTCTCTAATTACCTAGGCTAAAACCAGCTAGTTAGGGTGGAGTGAAAAGTTAGCCAGTTAGTGAACATTCAGTCTGTCCTAACTTTGCAGGTCTTCTACTAAGCCACGGTAGCATTTTTAGCTTGTGGTAGAAATCAGCTGGCAGTAAACACCAAGGTGCCCATTATATTCCTATGGGTGTCTCAGCATTTACCACCAGCTGATTTCTACCACAAACTAAAAATGCTATCGAGGCTTAGTAAAAGGACCCCTTTGTGCGGCAAGTTAACCAGCCACCAGTCTGAATATCAACTGGTGCTCGGTTAACTTCTGGGTCATCAGTCGTATCCAGATAGTCAGTGCTGGGAGCTCCACATGCACCAGCATTTAATATCTGGAATTAGTTCAGCTCATGGCTGGAAGTAGCTTGCCAGATTCTTACCACACAGGCTGATTATTATTTTTATAGAGCAGATGAAAAGGAAAACAAAGGCATCAGTAAGGGAAGGGGAAAGAATGGGAAAATACAAGAGATGTGGAAGAGAGATAAGAATAAATGATAGCCCATTTGGGTAGGGGCATAGGAAATGGAAGGGGAGCTGGGGAGAGGCCATACATACTTTCTGTCTTTTTGTGTATATAGCATGCAGAAATGTTTTGTAGCTATTTCAGTGGTCCTTTTACTAAGCTGCATAAGGCTCTACATGCACCCAATGTGCGCCAAAATGGAGTTACCCTCTGGCTATTGCGTGGTTCTTGCGGTAATTTCATTTTTGGCATGCGTCCAATACATGTGGCCGAAAAAGAATTTTTATTTTCTGACGCCCGTATCGGACGTGCGTCAAGTGGCATTTGGCGCGCCTAGGTCATTACCACCCAGTTACCTATTGAGACTTTACTGCTAGGTCAATGGCTGGCGGTAAGGTCTCAGACCCAAAATGGACGCGCGGCAATTTTGATTTTGCCGCACGTCCACTTTCGGCAAAACGTTTTTAAAAGGCCTTTTTACAGGTGTGCTGAAAAATGGATCGGTGCGTGGCCAAAACCCACGCCTACACCACCACAAGCCATTTTTCAGCGCACCTTAGTAAAAGGACCCCTCCAATTTTATGAATTACTCAGATTTCAAATCCAAGTTTACCGCCAGTTACAATCATTATTATTTCCTGCTCAATGGGGCTCACAATCTATATCAGAGCTTGGTGTGCCCCAAGGACTGAGTTGAGTTGATGTGTTGTGGATTAGTTATGGATTCTCGTGGTAGGCTTTGTTGAAGAGATAGGTTTTCAACGATTTGTGAAAGTTAGTTATTACGTTAATCGCTTTCAAGTGAGTTGGTAGTGCATTCCACAACTGCGTGCTCATGTAGGAGAAGCTGGACGCATGTGTTAGTCTGTATTTTAATCCTTTGCAATTGGGGAAATGTAGATTAAGAAAAGTGCGGGAAGATCTTTTAGCATTTCTGGGTGGAAGGTCCACGAGGTCAAGCATGTATGACGGGGCGTCTCCGTAAATAATTTTATGAACAATCGTGCATATCTTGAACGCGATACGTTCTTTAAGTGGGAGCCAGTGTAATTTCTCTCTTAGGGGTTTTGCACTTTCGTATTTTGTTTTTCCAAATATAAGTCTGGCTGCAGTATTTTGGGCAGTTTAAAGTTTCTTGATGATCTGTTCTTTATAGCCAGCGTAAAGTGCAGTGCAGTAGTCCAGGTGACTTAGTACCATTGACTGTACCAAATTTCGAAAAATAGCCCTTGGGAAGAAAGGTTTTACTCTTTTGAGTTTCACATGGAGTGGAACATTTTTTTGGTTGTATTCTTCACGTGGTTTTCAAGAATGCAAGATCAAGTGATGTGATATACTGGACAGAGATCTAATTGAAGACATTCACAAAATTGAAATATTTTCAGAATACTGGCAAACTCAAACCCCCAGATATTCACCCACTGTCAGCGCTGATCCTGGATATTCAGTGTTGGGTTGTTTCCGATGATGGACATTCACATTCAATATCTGGGGAAGAGAGGGTTTGGCTGGCTTTAATTTAACTGGCTATGGGGCCCTTTTACTGAGCCACGTAGGCACCTACGTGTGCCCAACGTGCGTCAGTTCAGAGTTACCGCCCAGCTACCACATGGCCTGCGCAGTAATTTTATTTTTTATGCACATTCGCTACACACAAAACAACAAGAAAAACGGAAGAAACCCAAAAAGATCAGACTGAAACCACAGATGGTAAGAGCACCAAAAGAAGTTTTATTGGGACCCTATACGGTCCGTGTTTTGGCCGAAAAGGCCTTCCTCAGGGGTCTTCAAATTGACATATACAGATGTTCCTTCAAAATTCTCATGGAATAGAAAAGCATAAAACGCTGATGCTATCCGAAACAGAGCATAGACACTAAAAGCTTGTAGGGTCCGAATAAAACTTCTTTTGGTGCTCTTACCATCTGTGGTTTCAGTCTGGTCTTTTTGGGTTTCTTCCGCTTTTCTTGTTGTTTTGTGTGTTTTTGCGGGAGATTTGGACTCTCTTTTTGTTGCCATTCGCTACACAAGCCAGAAAATATATTTTATTTTCTGGCGCATGGTGAAAATCAAGCTGTAACTCCAACTTGACATGCGTAGGCAATTACCACATGGTTAACTCAAGAGACCTTACTGCTAAGTCAATAGCTGGCGGTAAGGTCTCAGACCCAAAATGGACGTGCACCAATTTTTATTTTGCCGCATGTCCATTTTCGGCAACATTTTTAAAAAGGCCTTTTTTACAAGTGCACTCAAAAATGGATCCGCGTGCATCCATAACACATGCCTACACCGCCACAGCCCATTTTTCAGTGCACCTTAGTAAAAGGACCCCTATGTGAATATTCAGTGCTGGGCAGTTAAGTTAATAGCGGGCAAAGATAGGACTGCTATTTAGGCAGTCCGATTTGCCCACTAAACTTAGCCAGCCAGCAGTTGAATATTTGCGCATATCTGGCTATATCGCACAATATAGTCAGTTAGCCACTATCCTCCAGATTCTATATAGCATGCCTAGAGATCCGCGCCAGAATCCAAGCGGATTCTATAACAACACGTGTAACTTAACAAGCTAATGAGCGCTAATAACAGCAATTAACAAGCAATAATGAACACTAATTGGCACTCATTAGAATTTATGCACACAATTCACTAAGTGTATTCTTTTATGGTGTGCCGAACGTTTAACACATGCAGGCAAAAAGGGTCATGGTTATGGGCGTTTCGAGGGCGTTCTGGAATTTACACACATAGTTATAGAATATGGTCCAGTGAAGGTAAATCTACATGCTGGGATTTATGCCAAATTTTCATTGGAGTAAATGGATGCACATAGATTTAGGTGCTGAGATATCAACTAAGTATATTCTTTGTACTGCGCCTAAATCTAGGCGCCGCTTATAGAATACGCTTAGCACTGATTTCCACCCTGTTTTTTTTAGGCGCCATATATAGAATCTCCCCCATGTGCTAAGCAGAGATAACCAGCTATCATATGCTCAATATTAGCGCTATTTAACCAGCTGGTGCCAGTTAAATAGTACCAAATATTGGGCCCATAATATTTAGGACTGAGAACGGTTAATACTACTTTCAATTTATGTATTTGGAGATTATTAAAGCCATATGCCAAGCCCTTTTGGAAAATCCCATTAGCAAATGGCTTGCCACAATTTTTGTGTATAAAACATTGCCTCTCACTTCTGGCCAATTTCTCAGGCAGCTCATTTTTTTCAAGATTTTTATATTTTTCAACCTGCATCTGGAGTTGTAGTTGAAGGTAACATTTTATAGATCATCTAGACTGGAAAAAGGATATGTATGCCAGGACACTCACCATTTACCGTGTACTTTACAAATGATCACCGAATGCAGGGCCTTGTACAATATAACCCACAACCAAGTTGTAACAAATGTATTTTCATTATTCTTATCTTATTGTAAGCCACACTAAGCCCGCAAAGAGGTGGGAAAATGTGGGATACAAATGCAAACAATAAATAAATACATGGCAAGCTGCAGGAAAACGTGGCTTTGGTGGCACATAGGGCTGGAACAGCCATTCTACCAAAATATGCATCGTAAGTCGGAACTCTGTATGTGCAAATGCCTGCTCATATATGTTTCAGCAGCAGGTTTTGCAACTTGTATGTGTAAGTGGCACATTTAAAAATCAAGGGAAGCTAAACAAGGAGCCTAAATTTAAAAAAAAAAAAAAAAATATATATATATATATATATATATATATATATATTCCCCTGTTTGAAAGGCTCTTGAGCACCACAGACATCAGCACAATTTTGTCCTCCATCATTCCTCCAAACTCAAGGTCAAATGAGCAGGTAGCTGACAAATATGAGCGTCTGGAAGCAGGTGCAAAATGAATGAATTAATTCACTGCAAATGTTTAGGTCTTTTTACCACCTCTCCAAATCATCATATACCAGTTACCCACAATTTGTAGAGATAAAAGACCAAGGCTGCCACTTATGAGAAAAGCAATTTACTTACTTACCAAGTATTGATAAAATTAATATTTTCTCATGGGAGGATAGAACTACTGCATACATATACTCTCTGTATCTATCACTCCAACATACTGAACTGAAACAGCTATTTTTATACACTTGTTTTTAACAATGATTTACAACGCTTCAGCAAGTTATCTTACTCGGGATCATCTGGTCTGCTTTCAAAACTATCTGGTTTCCCTCACCTGCTGAACCACATTCTCGTGTTTGTTTATACTTCCTCCTTTCCCAGGCCTGTTTGCCCGTAAGGATATCAGATTAGATCATAAGTTCCTGGGCCTCACAATTTATGGTCTTTGCCCTTTGACTCTAATCCAGGGTGCATAACTGTGTTTATTACCTACAAAAATAGGAAAAATATAAATTTACCCCCTAAAAGTATACAACAGGATGCCTAAGTTAATAGATCAGTAAGGTGTCATTTTCAAATGTATGTACTTTACAGGTATTTTATAAACCCTAACTCTGCCCCTAGGCATGCATACTATAGAAAGATAGGTCGGTTTTGCATCATACATACTTTTAGGTGTGAGACCTAATTTTACATGTGTGGAGAGGCATATTCAATATGACGTCTAAATCCAATTTTGGACATTTTGTGAAAAACTGCCAAAACTCCAGTAGCGAATATGGCCATTTTCAAACCAGAAAAACATTCAACTTTTTGTTTTGAAAATAGCCATTTGCTAGATGTTTTTGTGCTCAATGCATCTATCCTTTTGGACCATTTAAAAATAAATATTAAATAAATCCAAGGGAAAAATGTAACCCCACCTCACACACACACAAACAAAAAAAAGTCATTAGAACATATGGGGGGCAGCATTCTTAGTAGACTGGCCACACAGACATCCCAGCAGAGCAGTGGGATACCATAGGAGGCACTGCACTGGATTTCACAGAAAAGGTCCTAGGTACACATTTCACCATTACCCCCTTATGGGGTGAAATGGTGAGTTGTATGGGGAATTGTATGGTGAGCCCTCCAAAACCCACCAAAAACCTACTGTAGCCAAGTGTACACCACTATGAAAGCCTTTATGCCTGCAGATGTCACCTATATGTAGGTACAGTAGGTGTTTGGTGGGTTTTGGAGGGCTCACACTTTCCGTCCTTAGTGTACTAGTTATAGTGGGATATGGGCCTGGGTCCCCTTCTCTACAGTCCACTGCACTGACCACTAGGCTACTCCAGGGACCTACTTGCTGCTCTAATAGGACTGGCCATAACATCTGAAGCTGTCATAGAGCCAGATATGTATTATCACTGTCACATCATCTTAGGAGCCTGGGAGGGGGTCAGTAAGGGGGGGATATGCCTTAATCCCTCCAGTGGTCATTTGGTCACTTAGTCATGATCGAAACAGGTCTAGCCAAAAATGTCTTAATTGTAGCCCTAGGTGTTTTCATTTTATTCCATTATTGCAGACAAACATCTATCTTTTGGTGCCATCCATGTCCCTCCGAAAACACACCCCCTTGAAATTTTGATGAACAGTGGAGCAAAACATCTAAAATCGGAGTGTCGAAATTCACAACTTGGATATTTTTCAGAGAAAACCGTCCTTCTGTTACCTTATGATGTTTTGTTTGTTTTGAAAATGAACTCCATAGACTGCATTTTACACTTGAAAATGATTTATAACATTACCCTCCCCAGGCCCACACCAACCATGCCCAGAACACATCCCGTTCAAATCTATACATGCCATGGGTATATGCATGTAGGTATCGTTATATTACATTACAAGTTTTAATGTATTTACACATGCATGGTCATCTCAGCATGTAAGTCGGTGCCGGGCAAGATGGTGGAGGCTATTATTAAGAATAAAATTGCAGAGCATATACAAAAACATGGACTGATGAGACAAAGTCAGCACGGATTTAGTGAAGGGAAGTCTTGCCTCACCAATCTAATGCATTTTTTTGAGGGGGTAAGCAAACATGTGGACAATGGGGAGCCGGTTGATATTGTATATCTGGATTTTCAGAAGGCGTTTGACAAAGTGCCGCACGAAAGACTCCTGAAGAAATTGCAGAGTCATGGAATCGGAGGTAGGGTATTATTATGGATTAAGAACTGGTTGAAAGATAGGAAGCAGAGAGTAGGATTGCGTGGCCAGTATTCTCAGTGGAGGATGGTAGTTAGTGGGGTCCCGCAGGGGTCTGTGCTGGGTCCGTTGCTTTTTAATGTATTTATAAATGACCTAGAGATGGGAATAACTAGTGAGGTAATTAAATTCGCCGATGACACAAAATTATTCAGGGTCGTCAAGTCGCAGGAGGAATGTGAACGATTACAGGAGGACCTTGCGAGACTGGGAGAATGGGCGTGCAAGTGGCAGATGAAGTTCAATGTTGACAAGTGCAAAGTGATGCATGTGGGTAAGAGGAACCCGAATTATAGCTACGTCTTGCAAGGTTCCGCGTTAGGAGTTACGGATCAAGAAAGGGATCTGGGTGTCGTCGTCGATGATACGCTGAAACCTTCTGCTCAGTGTGCTGCTGCGGCTAGGAAAGCGAATAGAATGTTGGGTGTTATTAGGAAGGGTATGGAGTCCAGGTGTGCGGATGTTATAATGCCGTTGTATCGCTCCATGGTGCGACCGCACCTGGAGTATTGTGTTCAGTACTGGTCTCCGTATCTCAAAAAAGATATAGTAGAATTGGAAAAGGTACAGCGAAGGGCGACGAAAATGATAGTGGGGATGGGACGACTTTCCTATGAAGAGAGGCTGAGAAGGCTAGGGCTTTTCAGCTTGGAGAAGAGACGGCTGAGGGGAGATATGATAGAAGTGTATAAAATAATGAGTGGAATGGATCGGGTGGATGTGAAGCGACTGTTCACGCTATCCAAAAATACTAGGACTAGAGGGCATGAGTTGAAGCTACAGTGTGGTAAATTTAAAACGAATCGGAGAAAATTTTTCTTCACCCAACGTGTAATTAGACTCTGGAATTCATTGCCGGAGAACGTGGTACGGGCGGTTAGCTTGACGGAGTTTAAAAAGGGGTTAGATAGATTCCTAAAGGACAAGTCCATAGACCGCTATTAAATGGACTTGGAAAAATTCCGCATTTTTAGGTATAACTTGTCTGGAATGTTTTTACGTTTGGGGAGCGTGCCAGGTGCCCTTGACCTGGATTGGCCACTGTCGGTGACAGGATGCTGGGCTAGATGGACCTTTGGTCTTTCCCAGTATGGCACTACTTATGTACTTATGTACTAAGTGGTACTTAACCCTTGTAAAATGACCTCCAACACTGAAATGGTCCTGACAGTTCTAGGTGCCAGTAGACATAAGACATAAGCATCGCTACACTGGGACAGACCAAAGGTCCATCTAGCCCAGCACCCTGTCTCTGACAGTGGCCAATCCAGATCACAATCACCCGACAAGATCCATGGAGCAAAGCATTTTGTACTGCTTGTCCCAGGAATAGTGGATTTTTCCCTACATCCATTTAATAACATTCTATGGCCTTTTCCTTCAGGAAGCCATCCAAACCTTTCTTAAACTCTGCTAAGCTAACCTCCTTAACCACATTCTCCGGCAACGAATTCCAGAGTCGAATTATGCGCTGAGTAAAGAAACATTTTCTCTTATTTGTTTTCAACTTACTGCACTCCAGCTTCATCACATGCCCCAGTAGCTTGATTAAAAACATTTCCAAGAACACACTGTCATGTTGCTCCAACATATTACACCCTATGAAGCCCAGAGGGAAGTTCTCTTTGGCACAAGCATTAAGGAGAGCACTTGCAGAAAATCAGAGAAACTGGTCATATCCAGCATACCCTGGCTTAAGAGAGAGGTTCATTCTTGCCTTGTGAGCTCATTTTCAAAGAGAAACTCAGTGGGAATCCCACTGTGCTGATGAAAAGTATACAGTTAAAAGTATGAGTGGAGATTTCAAAATTAATTCACTGTCTGTTCTTTTTTTCCCCCTAAGCAGCCACTTTTTTTCATTTCCATGAGCAAATGTTAGAGTGCGCTTGATCTGTACACAGGTGGGTGGGGCAACTTTTGAAAAGCATTTGTCGTATTCAGCTTAAACTTTCAAATTTCAATTTTCATTTTAGATTTAAAAAAATTACACATTGCTTTAAAAACTTCAGTACAGAACATGGAATATATATTTTTTTGATCTATCAAAGGCAAAAACCAATGGTTCATTGTTTAAATTCCTCAGTTGGTGCTTCTTTTAAAAGCCAAATGTAGCAATACCTGAATATTTAGCACCAGTTACTATCAAGCTAACAGTGCTTAATATCAACGTTGTTTGGAGAATTTCTTGCTCCACCATTTGCAATGATTTTCATAATGCCACTGAAAATTGATGACTGGCCCTAGTTAGATAAGTGTTTTTGAAAATTAGGCCATATTCAGCTAGAAGAATAATTATGTTATTCGAATCTGAGCCAAAAAAGACTCCTAAACTTTCAATAGGGCACTGTTCTGAAAAGGCACATGTGTACTTTAAAGACTGCCTAAAACAACATGAGTTTCCAAATGTGACACCCATGCATGTAGATTATACACACACCCCTAGAAGTTTAAAAATGATGGCGTGAGTTGCATATGTTGCAATGAACCTGCTATGGGTGTGCATTATATTCATGTAGCTTCTACACATGCGTTTGGAATGGCCTTTTTCTATATAGCAAAGCATACATACACTCTCAGTCAACAAAACTCATGTTCCCCAATATATGGCTGACTTAGGTCCAATATTCAAAGGGAATTATTTGGATCATGGCTGCCACTGAAATTCCTTTCAGTCTGGAACTAGCCAAATAATGCTGACAGTGCACACACGGAGCAGGGATGGATTGGCAATTTCTCTGGATAGTGGTTCTATTCAGACTGCTGTCCAGATAAAGGCTGTCCTAAATTTATCTGTCCAGTTATTTGAATAGCAGTTTGAATATAGCTGTGGCACTACCTGCTCTGAATGGACACTCAGCACCATTTATCTGGATAGTGGCATTGAATATCCATTAATTATTTAAATGCTGTGGCCAGCATAAATATCTATATCTAAATCTATTTCTAGATAGATAGCTAGATATAGATCGATTATATCTATCTATCTATCTATCTATCTATCTATCTATCCCCAAGGTTCCTTTTTCCCATCACAGAAAGATGTAGCCCATCATTACAGTACAGCCTGTTATTTTTCCATGTATTACCCCATTCTCCTATGTATCTAAATCCTATGTATTCTCCTATGTATCTCCTATGTATCTATGTGTATATATATATCAACCGGACTATTTTTATCCATGTAGGAGGTCCATATGCATTTGAAAATTTACCCGTTAATCCAAAGTTCTCTCCTACAACTTGTTTCAGCTTTGCTTCTGGATATCAAAGTAGACTTTCAGAACAATCGCATAACTATCCCAAAGATTCCCATCAGCAAAAAATAAAAAAATGTACACACAGGCTACAACTCCGATTCGGATGACCATGTTTATAGGTGTCAGCTCTGTGGGTGTTATGGGTGCTTGAGAGATAATTTTCTGTTAGGTTAAGCACCTCCAATCATTTTGAAAAGTTGGCTCCTATGACCATGTTGACAGCTGTGAATGTGGCCTACCCAAAGACAAGCACGCCAACCAGATATTCAGAAAGCTTGTTGCGATGTGATGGTCAGTACATGCTTACTGATTGTACTCTTGATGTTCCACACACTGTCGTTACTCTTTGTGTTAATTGACTTCATGATGATAAAATTGAACAGAGTAATCATAGTTCTTGGGTTAAACCTTTGTATTGGACTAAATAAACCTGTGACCTGCTTTCTACAGCTGTCCTTTCTGTCATTCCACTGATCTGATGAGGGGAGTAAAGCCCTGGAAAGTGAATCACAGGTTCCTTTTATTGGCCTATCTTAACAGATCACCAGTTTCATTGATCCGTATTTCTAAAGATAATACTAAAAAATTATATATTTCCTGCCTCTCATGATTTCTTGAGGGCAATTTTATAACAGGGTGTCTGGTTGGGGGAGGGGGGAGGTAAACAGGCACCTACTTGTCTTTATAAAATATTAGCTTGAGGGGCTGTGAAGGTGTGGGTACTGAGGAGTAGCCTGAGAATCAGGGAAACTGGGTTTGATTCCCACTGCAGGTCCTTGTGACTCTGGGCAAGTCACTTAACCCTCCATTGCACCAGGTACAAAATAAGTACCTGTATATAATATGCAAACTGCTTTGATTGTAACCTCGGAAAGACAGTATATCAAATCTCATCCCTTTTCCGTGTACACTCACCCTGGAGCAGGTGTAAATGTCCATGCCTATAACTATGTATGCATATAGATTAGTGTATTTTATAATCTATGTGCATACTTAGGAACTCCACCCATGCTTCAGTCAAACTTCAGCTCTTTACATGCCTACTGGCTAAGTAAAGGGTCATGGATTTCATATACCAGTTTTTACATACATTATATGCAGGTATTTTTTCTGTCTCTAGTGGGATCACAATCTAAGGGCCTTGTTTACTAAGCCGTGCTGTAGGCATGCTAGCGTCTCTAGCATTAACGCGCACAAAAATCACTAGTGCCCCTTAGTAAACAGGGCCCTGTGTTTGTACCTGGGGCAATAGAGGGCTAAATGACTTGCCCAGGGTCACAAGGAGCTGCAGTGGGAATCAAACCCAGTTCCCTGGGTTCTCGGCCCACTGCACTAACCATTAGACCACTCCTCTACTTTTACACCCATTGGTAGTTTATAAGAGGCCATTTACAGGCATATGTGGCCACATACATGCAAAAATGACTCTATAAAATTACTTCTGTATGTCTGGCCTGATTTCTTGGAGCACCTACCCTTTTCTGTTTTTCTCTTTCAGATTTGGGGTGAATTCTTTCAACGGTACGAGCTCCCTTTCTTCTGAAGATTCTGTAAGGCAGGTCATCATAATGTGGTCAATTCTGACTAAGCACATCCTGAAACACAAAGTCCATTGCGGCTTCGTGACTGCATTACTGAACGGTCAGAAGAGCAGGAATCTTCCAGTAAGATGTCCTTTACTCTGGAGGCGCTGGCAGCACACCATCAAAGCAGTACAGGAACCTCCTATGTGCGGTCCGAGTGCTGAGATCCAGCACGTAGAAGCCATGGACACGGAGCGCTTCATCCGTATCTTCTGGAAAGATGGAAGTCAGAGCCTCTACCCTTTTGTGTGGCTACGAGATAATTGCCAGTGCCCCAGGTGTTTTTTACAATCTGCAAAGGCTCGCAAGTTTGCAATAGAAGATCTTAATGTAAACACTGGGGTGAAGAATGTTATTCTGTCAAACACAAGACAGGTAGTCAAATATTTGCAGTGGTGATGTCTCTTTCGTTAAATATTTTCCTTAGTACTGTCATTTCTCCTAATATCTTTTCATACATTCTTATCGACTTGAAATGAGCATTAGCCCCGGATTCTGTATAGGGCGCACGTAGATCTCAGATAAGTGCATAAACGAAATAGTCAATTAGGATCTAACAATCAATGATTGGAGTTGATTGGCATTTAATTAGTAGTAATTTTGTGATACGTCTGACTGATATTTTTATGTATATGTCTTTGTTTAAGGTATTTTTCTATTATGTGTGTTACATTATACTCCGCTCTGGATAAGAGTGGAATATAAATGTTAATAAATGAAATGAAAGGAAATGGAATTACGCACATCTGCCCTACACCCTATTCTATAACATCTGCACCTAACTTTTGTAGCACACAACTCAAAAGAGGTGTAGCTATGGCAGGAGTATGGATGGACCAAAGGTCATTCTCAGACGTTAGGTGCGATGTTATAGAATAATATCATATCTGCGCCTAGGTTGGGTGCCAGCTTTACACCAGGTTTCAGTAGGCATAAATCCAGGGCCATCGTTAGTTCTGAGATCTGTGTTAAGCTAGTATTCTGCAAAGTGAGCACTTTTTACAGAATACTACCTTAGTGCAGATCTCAGGACTAAGTGAGCACACTTTGCAGAATACTAGCTTATCACAAATCTCAGGACTAAGTGAGCGCCATTTGCAGAATACTAATTTAGCACAAATCTCAGGACTAAGTGAGCGCCCTTTGCAGCAGTGGCGTAGCCATGGGCCCACCCACTTTGGGCTCAGGCCCACCCAGTAGCAGCACACCTATGATGTGGCAGGCAGGGATCTCCAAGCCCCACCAGCCAAAAACTCCCAACAACTGTCCCTCCTGCATACATTTTAAATAGAAGATCTTCACCTGCAGCGAGCAGCAACTGATACATGGTGCTCGCACTAGCCCCACAGCCTTTCCTCTGATGTATTCCCTCCTAAACAGAAACATGAAGTTGCATCAGACGGAAGGCTGTGGGGCCAACATGAGCAGTGTGTATTCACAGCCAGAATTTTGTGAAAATCTGCTATTTAAAAAGTATGCAGGGGAGGGGGTATGTTTGAGAACCATATGGCATGCAGGTGAGAGAGGGAGAGACCAAATCACTTGTGGGACAAGATGGAGATCTTCTGCCCACCCATCTTGGGCCCAGGCCCACCCAAAATTGGGTGTCTGGCTACACCCCTGCTTTGCAGAATACTAGATTAGCATAAATCTCAGGACTAAGTGAACGCCCTTTGCAGAATATTAACAGAACAGATCTCAAGACTAAGTGAGCGCCCTTTGCAGAATACCAACTTAGTGTGGATCTTTTTGGTGCCCAACTTTGGGTACCATTTACTGAATCCAGCCCTAGAGGGGAACATTCTAAACTGCGTTAACAGTGATGCAAGGATTACATTTCTGTATTATCTAACTCAAGCAGTTAAAGTGGATTTCCAGCTCTACTGATATGTTAAAAAGTGGCTTGTATTAGTGCCAAAATCTATGTTAATGAGGTAAAGAGATGCAAAGCTGTCCTGAGTACCTTATTCTGTATTTCTTCCCTGAAAAATAACACATTAAACTGTGCAAAAAGTTACACAGGATGCAAAAGAGCTAATTAACCTTTCACTGTCATTATCATTAATGCATTTATTTTATTATTTGCATCAGCATGTGACTTGTTTACATCTCATTAAGTTCAGCTGTTAAAATGCACATTAAGATGTGTTAATGCCTGATGTTAGTGCAAGTCAGTACATCAATTTTGGAGGAGTAGCCTAGTGGTTAGTGCAGCGGACTTTGATCCTGGGGAACTGGGTTCAATTCCCACTGCAGCTCCTTGTGACTGTGGGCAAGTCACTTAACCCTCCATTGCCCCAGGTACAAAATAAGTACCTGTATAGACGTAAACCGTTTTGAATGTAGTTGCAAAATACCACAGAAAGGCGGTATATCAAGTCCCATTTCCCTCTGTCCCCTTATAGATTATTTTTCTCATACTGAGCACCAGGGCTGGCTGAAAAGGTTGCAACATCCTAATCTAACTTTTACTTTGGTGCTCCCATTTTCAGACTCACATTATTTATTCCCCCCTCCACCTACTACTACTACTACTATTTAGCATTTCTATAGCGCTACAAGGCATACGCAGCGCTGCACAAACATAGAAGAAAGACAGTCCCTGCTCAAAGAGCTTACATCAGCAACCTTTTAGCCAGGTCCCCTCACCCCCCACACCACATGCAGACACACACATGCATTATTTCTTACCCTATAATCAGAACATATTGCTTTCCTCCACCATTGTACTGTTTTCACAGTGATGCTTTTGGCACCATCACACATTTAGACGCAAATGCAGGTACATCCTGTTTCTCTCAAGAACAAGAAGTATCTCTTCTAATGTTTAAGCCTGTGATTGTACTGGCGACAGTGCAGGGAGAAGAGCACAGTGGTAAAAGCAGAGCAACACAGTCTCGCCACTGTGAAGGATGAGCCAACAAGGAAGACTTTTAGTACCCTTGAACTTTGATTCCTGAGCTAGTGCCAAACTTGCCTCATGCCTTAGGCTGGCCCTGTCGAGCACTGTTATGAATCAATGCAGTATAAATTACTGCTGCACTGTTACAATTTATACCAGCTTTAGAAAAGTAAATGGCTTCCCCAGGTTGTGCTGTATAAGAACATAAGAATAGCCATACTGAATCAGATCAATGGTCCATCTAGCCCAGTATCCTGTTTCCAACAGGGGAAAATCTAGGTCACAAGTATCTGGCAGAAATCCAAAGAGTAGCAAGATTCCATGCCACCAATCCTAGGGCAAGCAGTGGCTTCCCTATGTCTGTCTCAATAGCAGACTATGGACTTTTCCTCCAGGAACTTATTCAAACCTTTTTTGACATCAGATATTACTACATTCTCCAGCAAAGAGTTCCAGAGCTTAACTATTCGTTGACTGAAAAAATATTTCCTCCTATTTGTTTTGAAAGTATTTCCATGAAACTTCATTGAGTGTGCCCTACTCTGTGTACTTTATGAAAGAGTAAAAAATTGATTCACTTCTACTCTTCTTCACCACTCAGGATTTTGTAGATCTCAATCGTATCTTATCTCAGCAGTCTCTTTTCCAAGATGAACAGACCTAACCTCTTTAGTCTTTCCTCATATGAGAGGAGTCCCATCCCCCTTATCATTTTGGTTGTTCTTCTTTGAACCTTTTCTAAGTCTGCTATATCTTGTTTTAAATACAGTGACCAGAACTGAACACAGTACTCAAGGTGAGGTTGCAACATAGAGCAATACAGAGGCATTATAGTATTCTCGGTCTTATTTACATAGTAACATAGTAAATGACGGCAGAAAAAGACCTGCATGGTCCATCCAGTCTGCCCTACAAGATAAACTCATATGTGCTACTTTTTGTGCATACCTTACCTTGATTTGTACCTGTCCTTTTCAGGGCACATACCGTATAAGTCTGCCCAGCACTATCCCCGCCTCCCAACCACCAGCCCTGCCTCCCACCACCGGCTCTGGCACAGACCGTATAAGTCTGACCAGCACTATCCCCGCCTCCCGCCACCAGCTCTGCCACACAATCTCGGCTAAGCTCCTTAGGATCCATTCCTTCTGAACAGAATTCCTTTATGTTTATCCCACACGTGTTTGAATTCTGTTACCGTTTTCATTTCCACCACCTCCCGCGGGAGGGCATTCCAAGCATCCACTACTCTCTCCGTGAAAAAATGCTTCCTGACATTTTTCTTGAGTCTGCCCCCCTTCAGTCCCATTTCATGTCCTCTCGTTCTACCGCCTTCGCACCTCCGGAAAAGGTTCGTGCGAAGGTGAATAATTCCTAGACTCCTGTTTGCATTTTTGGCTGCCACCACACACTGGGTAGAAAATTTCAGCATATTGTCTACATCGACACCTAGACCTTTTTCTTGGGTGCTGACCCCCATGTTGGACCTTAGCATCAGGTAACTATGATTTAGATTGTTCTTCTGAATGTGGATCACTTTGCATTTGTCCACACTAAATTTCATCTGCAAGTTGGATGCCCAGTCTTCCTGAAAGTTTTCACAATCCACATGTGTTTTAACAAACTTGAATAGCTTTGTCTCATCTGCAAATTTAATAATTTTACTTGTCATTCTGATTTCCAGATCATTTATAAATATGTTAAATAGCACTAGTCCCAATATAGATCCCTGTGGCGCTCCACTATTCACCCTCCTCCATTGAGAGAAACGACCATTTAACCCTACCCTCTATTTTCTGTCTAATAACCAAGTCCTAATCCATAACAGAACATTGCCTTTTACCCCATGACTCTTTATTTTTCACAGGAGTCTCTCATGAGGAACTTTGTCAAAAGCTTTCTGAAAATCTAGATACATAACATCAACTGACTCACCTTTGTCAACATGTTTTTTCATGCCTTCAAAGAAATGAAGCAAATTTGTGAGGCAAGACTTTCCTTGTCTGAAACCATGCTGAGTCTGTCCAATTAAACCATGTTTATCTTTCTTTTCTGTGATTTTACTCTTTATAATAGTTTCCACTATTTTACCCGGCACTGATGTCAGGCTTACCGGTTTGTAATTTCCCGGATTACCCCTGGAACAATTTTTGAAAATTGGCATTACCTTGGCTACCCTTCAGTCTTCAGGTACCTCAAATGATTTTAACTACAGGTTACAGATTACTAACTATAAAGCAACCAATAAGGTATAGAAAAATTTGCTTACAATAAATAATAACACAATACTACATTTTCCTCTCACTAGAATGATACAAAAAATCAGTATATAATTATGGAATTATAATCTAGAGGAAAAAAGAGCCTCACAGAGCTCCTAGACAATATGTCAGTCTATTGGAGCTGAAACGGATCTTAAACTGATCCTCTGTTCATCATTGGCTCTAAAAAAACCTCCAAGAAAGCATATTAATCATTGCTCACTAACAGATTTAAGAAAATGACTGTAGTGACAAATTTAATAGTTCCACTGTAGTGACAAATTTAATAGTTCCATCCAATTGTTACTTCACAAGATATTGGAACTTAGTGCAAAATAAGCACTTATCTTTAATGCTAGAAGACTTCAGACATACTTCTTAGGACGCTCCAAGCCAACAGATTACTAACAACATATCAGCAATTTCATGTTTGAGTTCAGTGCCCTTGGAATTGGATGCGTGCCAACCGGTCCAGGTGATTTACTACTCTTTGTCAATTTGGCTCAGGATGGCTTTACAGCTTTTACATATGTAAATTGGTGTATATGTGTAAAAGCCATTTAAGAGATGTGTACCATATTTAATTTGGCAGGCATTGTGATATGAGCAGGGAGAGAAAATGATTCGTGCAGGCCTAACATGTTGACATGAACTCCCCTTACAGGGAGGTTCCACATAGATAAATGATCTAGATGTCAGCATTTACAACCTGGCCCAAGGCCCCAAGCCTTTAGCCATTACCCTGGACTCTATGGACAAATAAACCCATAGATCTGGTATAATATTAGTATGAGTTATAATTGGCCTTCCAAAAAAACATAGAAAGAAACATAGAAAAATGTAGGCAGATAAAGACCATATGGCCTATCCAGTCTGTCCATCCATGCCATCTACTCTCCCTGTCACTCCCTTAGAGATTCTATGTACTTGTCCCACTTCCATCAGTAGGCTATTCAATGAATTCACCACCCTTTCCGTAAAGAAGTATTTCCTCGTGTTACTTTTCAGTCTGTCCCCTTTCACCTTCATCCTATGCCCTCTTGTTCCAGAGCTTCCTTTCAGTTGAAAGAGACTCGTTTCCTGTGCATTTATGACTTGTGGGTATTTCAACATCTTTATCATATCCTCTCTCTCCTGCCTTTCTTCCAAAAGATCTTTAAGTCTGTCCCTATATGCTTTATGACAGAGACCACTGGCCATTTTAGTAGCCGCTCTCTGGACTGACTCCATCCTGTTTATATTTTTTTGAAGGTGCAGTCTCCAGAATTGTGCACAATATTCTAAATGAGGTCTCACCAGTTTCTCATACAGGGGCATCATTATCCTCTCCCTGTGCACCCAATCACCTTTCTAGCTTTCACCATTGACTTTTCTACCTGTTTTGCCACCTTAATATTATCACATATGGTCACACCCAAGTACTGATTCTTTTTCATACACAAAAGTTCTTCACCCCCAAAGCTATACCGCTATCTCAGGTTTTCGCAACCCAAATGCATGACCCTGCACATTTAGCATTAAATCTAAGCTGCCAAATTCCAGACCATTCCTCTAGCTTCATTAAGGCCTTCCTCATATTATATACACCATCAGGGGTATCTACCCTATTGTGGATTTTGGTGTCATCTGCCAAGAGGCAAACCTTACCAGACAGCCCTTCAGCAATATCACTTACAAAAATGTTAAAAAGTACAGGTCCAAGATCTGAACTTTGTGACACACCACTGGTAACATCCTTTTCCTCAGAATGAGCTCTGTTTACCACTACCCTCTGTCATCTTCCATGCAACCAGTTCCTAACCCAGTCAGTCACTTTAGGACCCATACCGAGGGCACTCAGTTTATTGATTTGTTGTCTGTGCGGAACCACGTCAAAGGCTTTGATAAAATCTAAATACACCCCATTTAACATTCTCCCTCAATCCAACTCTCTGGTCACCTAATCAAAGAAAATTAATCAGATTTGTCTGACAAGACGTGCCTCTGGTGAAACTGTGACCTGACTTGAAGTTTTTATAGCTAGATTCAGATCTTAGGTTGCATGGTAGACTGTTCCAGAGGGTAGAAACAAAAAAAAAAAGAAGAAGGCCAACCTGCTTATAATCGAACGAGAAAAACGCCCAAGTTCCGACCTAAATCGGGAGATGGACGTTTATCTCACAAAAACGAATAAAGCGGTATAATCGAAAGCCAATTTTTGGACGTTTTCAACTGCACTCCGTCGCGGATGTGGACAAAGTTGATGGGGGCATGTCAGAGGTGTGGCGAAGGTGGAACTGGGGCGTGGTTATCTGCCGAACAAAGATGGGCGCATTTCACTGATAATGGGAAAAAAGTATGCGTTTTTAGCTAGAATTTAGGACACTTTTCCTGGACCCTGTTTTTTCACGAATAAGGCCCCAAAAAGTGCCCTAAATGACCAGATGACCACTGGAGGGAATCGGGGATGACCTCCCCTGACTCCCCCAGTGGTCACTAACCCCCTCCCACCACAAAAAAATGATGTTTCACAACTTTTTATTTTCACCCTCAAATGTCATACCCAGCTCCCTGGCAGCAGTATGCAGGCCACTGGAGGAGTTGTTAGGGGGTGCAGTGTACTTCAGGCAGGTGGACCCAGGCCCATCCCCCCTACCTGTTACAATTGTGCTGCTTAATGCTTATTAGTCGTCCAACCCCCCCAAACCCACTGTACCCACATGTAGGTGCCCCCCTTCACCCCTTAGGGCTATAGTAATGGTGTAGACTTGTGGGCAGTGGGTTTTGAGGGGGATTTGGGGGGCTCAACACACAAGGGAAGGGTGCTATGCACCTGGGAGCTCTTTTACCTGTTTTTTTGGTTTTGTAAAAGTGCCCCCTAGGGTGCCCGGTTGGTGTCCTGGCATGTGACGGGGACCAGTGCACTACGAATCCTGGCCCCTCCCACGAATAAATGTCTTGGATTTATTCATTTTTGAGCTGGGCGCTTTCATTTTCCATTATCGCTGAAAAACAAAAACGCCCAGCTCACACATTGTTGAATAAAACATGGGCGTCTATTTTTTCCCCAAAATACGGTTCGGTCCGCCCCTTCACGGACCCGTTCTCGGAGATAAACGCCCATGGAGATAGGCGTTTTCGTTCAATTATGCCCCTCCAAATGTTGTATGGACTCAGTGATACCCATCTCAGAGTGAAGAGAATGTCTAGGGGAGTATGATATCAATGAATTTGCTAAGTACTCGGGAATAGTTCAATAATATTCTCTATGGGCCAGAATCAAAACTTTAAATTCAGTCTGTAGGAGATAGACAACCACAACTGATGTATTAATAAAAGTGTTGCACGGTCACACTTGTGTGTGTGATACAGCCACTTCACGGCTGTGTTTTGGACAATCTGTAGAGGAAAAGTTTAATGCCATTGAGAAATGAGTTATAGTTATCTAGTTTAAAAAGTACTAATGCATAAAGAAGCATCTGTAAATCTTCGGTCAATAGGTTCGCCCAAAGTGCATGAATACGTCTAAGAAAAATAAAACAAGATTTAATACGAGACATCTGCTGGTCAAATGTTAGATTGTTATCCAAACGAACAAGAAGAAGAAGTTGTGTGATGGAGGATGTGAGCATTTTAATATAAGCTTTGAAGATATTAAGTAATGATCTGTCCAAATAAAACATGAAGAAGATTTAAAAAACAAAGAAGGAGTTACACTTTCTGAGGACAACATAAGATTAACAGTGTGCCCTGCTTTATGCATTGAAGAAGAGGTCCTCCTAGGGCCATGCTTGCCATAATCTCCCATTCCCCATCCCCCAACACCTATGCTCAACCTTACTTGGGTCCCTGATGTCTAGTGGGAGCAGAAACAATTCCCATTTCCTCCTACACTTATAGCCTCAGGTTCAAAATTGGATGTTGTGACCCTTACCGGTAATCTTAAAGTGTTACCACTAGGGGTTAGACTGCCCAGTAGTGCCAAAATGCCCAAAACAGGAGCAAGTGCGGACACCACCAGCTCCCTCTAGACACCAGGAAGACCAGGGATGAGCAAGGTGAGGATGGAGTGGGGTCTGTCAGGAGGCTAGGGAGGGAGATCTTTCCAGGGGAGGTGCCTAGGGATGACTGGATGCATTGCAGACCCCCAGGGGGAATCAGATGTGTTGCGGGGAATCAGATGCTTTGATGGGGAGGAGGGAATCAAGGTGAAACTGATGCTGCAGGATCAAGGCAACCTGGAAAGTGGGAGCAGTAATTTGTAGAAACTGCTCCCACACAGGTTGGGAGAGTTTGTATATTTTGCTTTCCCCAGCTGTAGCTTTTTGAAATTGCTGCTTCCATTAGACATGGGGAGCCATCAACATGGAATCCTGGGCTTATTTTACAAGAGGCTCTATATTTGGCTGAGCATCTTTTAACATACTGAAAGAATTGTCCACATCCCAACCTGGATGCCTGAATCCCCTCTTCGCATACTTTCTAAAATAGGTCTCCACATGTGTGAATTCTAGTTTTAGACCCAGGAGGTCTCTGCAGGAGCACAGATCCTAATGATATGCCTTAGGATATACCTTTTTGAATGAGAAAATTCCCAGAAGACCAGTGTTCCCTTTAAGCTGAGCTGCAGTGCTCCACCTATGGTCCTGCCAAGGGGGGGTGGGGGGTGCTGTTTTGCTATCACATTTTCAATAGTGAGGGCCAGGCAAGCTCAGCTGTACCTAGCAATTGAAAACACAATATTGAAGCGCTGCCCCCCACTTGCAGCAATGTAGTTGGAGGACTCTCGCTAAGCTTAGGGGAAACAGTGCAGAAGACTGGAGACATTTATGCACTATGTTCCCTACAAACATGGTAATATGCCATATCTAGCATGGAGCGGAGGAGTAGTCTAGTGGTTAGTGCAGTGGACTTTGATCCAGGGGAACTATGTTCAATTCCCACTGCAGCTCCATGTGACTCTGGGTAAATCACTTACTCCTCTATTGCCCCAGTAAAAGTAAGTACCTGCATAACAAACATAGAAATGGCAAGTGACCGACTCACCTGCAAATGCGCAGTAGAGACTTCCCTCTCTGTCTCGCCCTCGCGTCAAGACGTGATGATGTCAGAGGGCGGAACAGAGAGGGAAATCGGAGTCGGACTGTCGGACACTGACGCTGCTGCCTGGAAACGAACATCGCGCGCACCAATCTCCACCCTCCCCCCCATCCCCATCGCCGCTCCTGCCCCCCTCCATATCGTGCCCCCTGCACTGACCTGACAGCGCCTCTCACCTCCGTGTGGCACGCTGCAGGCAGCAGAGCGATCTGCTGCTGCCTGCAGCGCTTTCACACGGAGCTGAGAGGCGCTGTCAGGTCAGTGCAGGGGGCCCAGTACAGAGGGGGGAGGAAGCGGTGACGAGGAGGGTAGCTGGAAATCTCGCCCGTTTTAACGGGCTTAACGGCTAGTATTATAAAAAACCACTTTGCAAAAATCATAGAAACACAGTAAATCACCCTTTCCCTTCTTTAAGGTCAGGTTGGCCTGCCTGTCATTGTTCTTATTTAGATGTGCTTCTGATGGTTTTTCTTTGACTGGGTCTAGATATCTGTCCTGTGGCCCGATGAGCACATCAGTGAATTTGAAGCTGATTGGTTGAAGAAAAGATGTTTCTCTAAAGAGTCCAGAGCAGAAATGCAAGAGGAATTATTTTTACCAGGTACCATTTCTATATTCTTACTGTCCTATGCTTACAAGAGTCCTTTCAAAACATGTTTTATCTTTACCGAGCTGTTCTAAGAAACCTTACTGAACTGTCCATAACCAGAAAATTAATAACTGGATCTAACTTGTGATTATGCTTTAACAAGTTAGAGCATTCCCAGTCTTTGGGCCACACCTAGTCAGTCAGGTTTTCAGGATACCAACAGTGAATATACATGAAATAGATTTCAAAAGCATAGAGGTAGCACATGCAAATTTATCTCATGCATATTTTTTGTGAGTATCCTGAAAGTCTGACTGGTTAGGTTTGTCCTGGGTTGAGAACTCCTGCTACAGATAAAACAGTTCTAAAAATGAGTGCATGTAAATAATTATGATTGGAGAACAGTATTGATGATATGGTGCTGAATTTCACATTCATTTTAGTAAAGTGGATCTTTTTGAGTACATATAGAGGGGCATAATTGAACGAAAACGCCTATCTCCATGGGCGTTTATCTCCGAGAACGGGTCCGTGAAGGGGCGGACTGAACCATATTTTCGAAAAAAATAGACGCCCATGTTTTATTCAACAATGCGTGAGCTGGGCGTTTTTGTTTTTCAGCGATAATGGAAAATGAAAGCGCCCAGCTCAAAAACGAATAAATCCAAGACATTTGTTCGTGGGAGGGGCCAGGATTCGTAGTGTACTGGTCCCCCTCACATGCCAGGACATCAACCGGGCACCCTAGGGGGCACTTTTACAAAACCAACAAAACAGGTAAAAGAGCTCCCAGGTGCATAGCACCCTTCCCTTGTGTGTTGAGCCCCCCAAATCCCCCTCAAAACCCACTGCCCACAAGTCTACACCATTACTATAGCCCTAAGGGGTGAAGGGGGGCACCTACATGTGGGTACAGTGGGTTTGGGGGGGTTGGACGACTAATAAGCATTAAGCAGCACAATTGTAACAGGTAGGGGGGATGGGCCTGGGTCCACCTGCCTGAAGTCCACTGCACCCCCTAACAACTCCTCCAGTGACCTGCATACTGCTGCCAGGGAGCTGGGTATGACATTTGAGGGTGAAAATAAAAATTTGTGAAACATCATTTTTTTGTGGTGGGAGGGGGTTAGTGACCACTGGGGGAGTCAGGGGAGGTCATCCCCGATTCCCTCCAGTGGTCATCTGGTCATTTAGGGCACTTTTTGGGGCCTTATTCGTGAAAAAACAGGGTCCAGAAAAAGTGTCCTAAATTCTAGCTAAAAACGCATACTTTTTTCCCATTATCAGTGAAATGCGCCCATCTTTGTTCGGCAGATAACCACGCCCCAGTTCCGCCTTCGCCACACCTCTGACACGCCCCCATCAACTTTGTCCGCATCCACGACGGAGTGCAGTTGAAAACGTCCAAAAATCGGCTTTCGATTATACCGCTTTATTCGGTTTTGTGAGATAAACGTCCATCTCCCGATTTAGGTCGGAACTTGGGCGTTTTTCTCGTTCGATTATAAGCAGGGTGGTGTCTGAGGCGAGAAAGGTTTGACGTCATATTAATCTTGCACTGTTTGTCAATTCTTTGTATTGTATTTTCACTTGTATGGTGCCCCTAGTACAGTGGCCTCAAAATTGCACTGAGAGCCACACAGCCTTATTTTCGAAAGTGTTGGGCGCCCATATTTCGACCCAAATCAGGAGATGGGCACCCATCTCGCAAAGGCGCCCAAATCGGTATAATCGAAAGCCGATTTTGGGCGTCTTCAACTGCAATCTGTCGCGGAAACGGGCAAAGTAGACGGGGGCGTGTCGGATGCGTGGTGAAGGCGGGACTGGGGCGTGTTTATTGGCCGAAGAGAGATGGGCGCCTTCGGCCGATAATCGAAAAAAGAAAGGTGTTTTTAGCGTGAATTTGGGTCATTTTGTGGACCCTTTTTTTCACAAACAAGTCCCAAAAAAGTGCCCTAAATGACCAGATGACCACCGGAGGAAATTGGGGAAGACCACCCCTGACTCCCCCAGTGGTCACTAACCCCCTCCCACCAAAAAAAAGAACTTTAAAAACTTTTATCCCAGCCTGTAAGCCAGCCTCAAATGTCATACCCAGCTCCATCACAGCAGTATGCAGGTCCCTGGAGCAGTTGTTAGTGGGTGCAGTAGACTTCAGGCAGGTGGACCCAGGCCCATCCCCCCCTACCTGTTACACTTGTGGTGATAAATGGGAGCCCTCCAAACCACCCCCAAAACCCACTGTACCCACATCTAGGTGCCCCCCTTCAGCCATAAGTGCTATGGTAATGGTGTAGAGTTGTGGGCAGTGGGTTTGGGGGTGGGATTTGAGGGGCTCAGCACCCAAGGGATGGGAGCTATGGACTTGGGAGGTATTTAATTTTTTTAATTGTTACAAGTGGGTGCCCGGTTGGCGTCCTGGCATGTCAGGGGGACCAGTGCACTACGAATCCTGGCCCCTCCCATGACCCAATGCCTTGGATTTGTTCGTTTTTGAGCTGGGCGCCTTCGGTTTCCATTATCGCTGAAAAACGAAACCACCCAGCTCAAATCCGCACAAATCCAATGCATTTGCCGGGCACAAACCGTATTATCGAAAAAAAAAGATGGGTGCCCATTTTTTTCGAAATTACTGTCTGTCCCGCCACTTCACGTACCCGTTCTCGGACATAGACGCCCATGGAGATGGGCATTCGATTATGCCCCTCACAATATATTAATGACAGTTCAGACTAATAATCTATATTTAAGACTGAAATGACTGGGATGAATTTTTAACACCTCTAATAAAGGAGATTACTGAATTCAGGATATTCAGTAGTTGTATGGCAAGACCCGACAAAGAAAGCGAAACTCATACTAAACTTTTAAGTGATGGTGGGACATCCATCTTCACACAGTTCTTCACATTCCAGGGGTTTTATATCAGAATTATCCCACCTCTGTTCTTTCTGTTCAATAAAGAAATGAGTATTGAAATGGAGCATTATCTGCTTGGTGCATGCTGCCCTTATTCATTTTAAATGTGGACAGAATCGTAGGTGACTTAACTATATAAGTATTGCCAAATTGGGACAGAACAATGGTCCATCAAGCCCAGCATCCTGTTTCCAACAGTGGCCAATCCTGGTCACAACTACCTGGCAAGATCCCAAAACAGCATAATACATTTTATGCTGCTTATCCTAGAAATAAGCAGTGAATTTTCTCCAAGTCATTTTAATAATGGCTTATGGACTTTTCATTTAGGAAGCTATCCAAACATTTTTAAACCCCACTGAGCTAACTGCTTTTACTACATTCTCTGGCAACAAATTCCAGAGTTTAATTACATGTTGAGATAATAAATATTTTCTACTATTAAATTTAAATTTACTACTTTGTAGCTTCATTGCATACCCCCTAGTTCTAGTATTTTTGGAAAGAGTAAAGAAGCGATTCACGTCTACCCATTCCATTCCACTCATTATTTTATAGACCTCTAACATATCTCCCCTTAGCCATCTCTTCTCCAAGCTGAAAAGCCCTAGCCGCTTTAGCCTTTCCTCATAGGGAAGTCGTCCAATCCCCTTTTATCATTTTTGTCGCCCTTCTCAGTACCTTTTCTAATTCCACTATATCTTTTTTGAGATGCGGTGACCAGAATTGCACACAATATTTGAGGTGCAGTCGTACCATAGAGCGATACAAAGACATTATAACATCCTTATTTTTGTTTTGCTTTCCTTTCCTAATAATACCTAACATTCTATTTGCTTTCTTAGCCGCCACCACACACTGAGCAGAAGGTTTCAATGTTTCATAAACTATGACACCTAGATCTCTTTCTCGTTTTTCATTGATTTGTTATGTCTAATTATTTTTGTAGTGTGTAGGACTCCTGATGCAAGCATCAGTGCTGAAACACGGCCTGTGTCGAGTCACACTTTGTACCGCACAGTAGAGTTTTATCTCCTGGAAGTATGACAGACTGTTGTTTTTAAGATCACATATTTAGGGGGTCTTTTACTATAGGGTTGCTGCAAAGAAACGGGCTTTCTGCACGGCAACCTAGAACTACCGCTGGCCTGATGTGGCTGCCGGCGGTAGTTCCACCTCGAGCACATGCCATTTCTGGCGCCATGGAAAATAATTCTGTAATTTCTTGCACTGCGGTAACCCAGCAGTAATTGCTGCCAGGTTACCACAGGAGCCCTTACTGCCACCTCAGTAGGTGACGGTAAGTGCTCCCCCCTACACACATGGCCATACAGTAAGAATAATCTTACCGCATGGCTATGTCTTTTTTAGAGGCTTCTTACCCACTGCAGTAAACAAGGCCCTGGCGTGTTGCAAAAATGGTCCCCGCTGTTACCGCAGGGTCGTTGTTATCACAGCTTGGTGTAGGGACCGCTTAGGCAGAAGTGAGCTCATTTAAATGAAGTTTGTTTGCTTTCAAAGATTTGTTTTCCTGGATTCCTTTCTTTGGACCCCACTTTATTTGTCCCCAACATAAACCAGGCATTAGCAATAGGGCAGCATGAAGAAGAATTCCCCTTGTTGTGCTCATTTACAAAAGTCATTCCTTAATGTTATTATTCAAGGTCACGAACAGAGATAACACACGTGCCCTTCCCACATCCCAGCAACTGTCTTGTATCCAAATGGTGTTTGATGCTTTCATGGTACTTGGAATCTAACTCATTTTCCAGGCATGTGACAGAAAATGGTGGTTATTGCTTCGGAAAAATGTTAGTGCCAGTCACTGAACTGTACCAGCTGCTCCATGGTAACTGGATGTAGGGAATCCTAAGGATGCGCTGGAGCTTGGATTCTTCTAGGAAGTATTTTGCATCATAGGCATGACACAGTCAGAGTGTCAGTTAGGCATGAAGATCATTCATTCATCAGAAAAGAAGAGAATTGTGTTTGCATTTGCAGAAGAAATGAGTTAATACATTTAAAAATGTAGAAAAAGTGGTTTGCATACCTGCCTTCCAAGAAAATTATATTTGTGCCTTCAGAAACTGTTGCTAGAGCTGTGGATTTTATGCATATTGCATATATTGAATACTAGCGTATACCACTTACACACATATATGACAGTATGGGACTCATTTTCAAAAGAGAAAAACGTCCAAAAAGTGGCATAAGTCTGCATTTGGACATTTATCTCACAAAAACATCCAAATCAGTATTTTCGAAACCTCCTATTAGACGTTTTTCTCTGAAGTCCGTCAGAAGGATGTTTAAATCTCAAGGGGGCATGCCAGGGGCGTGTTCAAGGCGGGACTTGGGTGTTCCTAAGACTTAGACGTCTTTCAGCCATAATGGAACACAACAAAAATGTCCAGGACTAAAACTTAGACGTTTTGAGCTAGACTTTTTTTTATTACGAATAAGGCAGAAAAAGGTGCCCCAAATGACCACTGGATGGAATCAGGGATGGCCTCCCCTTACTCCCCCAGTGGTCACTAACCCCCTCTCACCCCAAAAAAATTGTGATGAAGAACATTACTTGCCAGCCTCTATGCCAGCGTCAGATGTCATACTCAGGTCCATTACAGCATCATGCAGGTCCCTGGAGTAGTTTAGTAGTAGGTGCAGTGCAATTCAGACAGGTGGACCCAGGCTGCTACCTCCCCCTACCTGTTACACATGTGGAGGAAACTGTGAGCCCTCCAAAACTCACCAGAAACCCACTGTACCCACATATAGGTGCCCCCTTCACCCGTAAAGGCTATGATAGAGGTGTACGGTTGGTGGTAGTGGGTTTGGGGAGGGTTTGGCGGGGCTCAGCACACAAGGTAATGGAGCAATGGTTAGCTGTGTAGCTGGGAGCATTTTATGACATCCACTGCAGTGCCCCCTAGGGTGCCCTATTGCTGTCTTGGGATGTCAGAGGGACCAGTCTACTAAAAATGCTGGCTCCTCCTACGTCCCAATGGCTTGATTTTGGACGTTTTGCACTTGGCCTTTTTTTTTTTTTTTTTTCGAAAATGGCCCAAAAAAACCCCCATCCAAATCACAAAATGTCCATACTATTTTCGAACACAAAAGATAGACGTCTTTTTCGAAAATGACCTTTTTTTCCTGTTCAAATTCTGATTTAGACGTTCTATCGAAAATGACCCTCTATCAGGCTTATTTTCAAAAGAGAAGGGCGCCCATCTTTGGACACAAATGGGGAGATAGGCATCCTTCTCTCAGAGTCGCCTAAATCGGCATAATCGAAAGCCGATTTTGGGCATCCCCAACTGCTTCCCGTCGCGGGGACGACCAAAGTTCCTGGGGGCGTGTTTGAGGCGTAGCGAAGGCAGGACTGGGGCGTGCCTAACAGATGGGCATCCTCGAACGATAATGGAAAAAAGAAGGGTGTCCCTGACAAGCACTTGGCTGACTTTATTTGGTCCATTTTTTCTTAAGACCAAGCCTCAAAAAGGTGCCCACACTGACCAGATGACCACCGGAAGGAATCGGGGATGACCTCCCCTGACTCCCCCAGTGGTGACTAACCTCCAGCTACCCTGAAAAAAAACTTTTAAAACTATTTTTGCCAGCCTCAAATATCATACTGAGGTCCATCGCAGCAGTATGCAGGTCCCTGGGGGGGAGAGGTGTGTGTGTGTCAGTGGAGGCATAGTGAAGGCATGGACGTCCTTCTTTCAAACATTTTGGACGTCCTGAACTGCCCCCCCCCCCCAGGGATGGCCAAATTTCAAGGGAGCAGAGTGGAGGAGGTGTCCTAGTGGTTAGAGCACTGGTCTTGCGATCCAGAGGTGGCCAGCTCAAATCCCACTACTGCTACTTGTGATCCAAAATCCAAATAAATAAAGGGGGTGTCAGAGGCATAGCAAAGGCATGGACATCCTTCTCACAGAAACATCCACATTTTGGACATCCTCAACTGCCCGACAGAGGCTTAGCGAAGGCACCCAACACTTGGACGTCCTTCACCCATACTCAAAAAAAAAAAAAGTTATCCCTGACGAGCACTTGGACGTTTTCACCTGGACTTATGTTTTTTTAAGGTTGTAGACAGCTATTATACACCTAGCTTGTCTGCGTGTATGAAGCCGTCTTTATCATGCACAGAGCAGCCACGCATAACGCCTGGCTGCTCTGCACTGGCTTCCCCTCCTTAGGAAGGAAATCGTGTGCAAATGAGGTAACAGCGAGCAGCTCATTTGCATGCGATTTCCTTCATGCATGCCCATTCCTTTCCGAATCGCTAAGGGATCGGTAAGGGAAGGGCTTTTTCCATTCAGTTAGTGCATCAGTTAGTCCACTGCTGTGCCCCCTAGGGTGCCCGGTTGGTGTCCTGGCATGTCAAGGGGACCAGTGCACTACGAATGCTGGCTCCTCCCGCAACCAAATGAGTTGGATTTGGTCGTTTTTGAGATGGGCATCCTCGGTTTCCATTATCGCCGAAAACCGAGGACGACCATCTCTAAAGTCGACTTAAATGTTCAGATTTGGGCATCCCCGACCGTATTATCGAAACGAAAGATGGACGCCCATCTTGTTTCGATAATACGGGTTTCCCCGCCCCTTCACGGGGACGTCCTGCGAGGACACCCTCAGGAAAACTCGGGTGCCCCGTTTGATTATGCCCCTCCACGTCACCTAAGCATGCATGTATTTGTGAGGGGCCATTCACAGGGAGGAGCATAGGCGAGACATGGGTGGGGCTCCCACTTAAAATTCTACAAGTTACACATGTTCCTGCTGCTCTATGGCTGGTGTAAGTATGAGTGCCTAAATATTAGATATGTCGATACCGGGTTATGCTAGTATTCTGTAATGGAACCCAGGCACCCAGCTTGTGTTATAGAAATAGCTGCTACTCTGTGGACTCAGGCTGCCTAAATGCAAATGTCCAGTTATAGAATTGTCCCCTGTCTGTTTCAACTGTTGGTGAACAACTTTGCTTCAATCTTGAGTTTTACTCCTAGCTCTCCTTATTTTAGTTGCTCACATATTTATTTATTTATTTGGATTTAGCCCATACTTTTCTCAGTAGCAGGTGAACATAAGAATAGCCAAACTGGATCAGACCAATGGTCCATCAAGCCCAGTATCCTGCTTCCAACAGTGGCCAATCCAGGTCATAAGTACCTGGAAGAAACCCAATTTGTAGCAACATTCCATGCTACCAGTCCCAGGGCAAGCAGAGATTCCCCCATGTCCATCTCAATAACAGACTGTGAACATTTCCTCCAGAAACTTATCCAAGCCTCCGATAGCGAGTAAGTTCCAACCCCTATATTATTTTGGTTGCTATTCTTTGAACCTTTTCTAATTCTACTATATCTTTTTTGAGACTCGGTGACCAGAATTCAACACAATACTCAAGGTGAAGTCACACCATGGAGCGATACAGAGGCATTATAATATTCATTGTCTTATTTTGCATCCCTTTCCTAATAATTTCTAGCATCCTGTTTGCTCCACTCCAACCCATTCAAATCTATTCAGCCTCCATCGGGGCACAGACCATAGAAGTCTGCCCAGTACCGGCTTTCATAACTAATCTGTGTTTCTCCCATGCATTTTTGAATTCTGTTACTGTCTTCATCTCTACCACCTCCCATGGGAGGGCATTCCAGGTATCTACCACCCTCTTAGTGAAAAAATACTTCCTGACATTATTCCTGAGTCAGCCCCCTTTCAACCTCAATTCATGCCCTCTGGTTCTACCACTTTCCTGTCTCTGGAAAAGATTTCTTTGCGGATTAATAACTTTCAAATATTTGAATGTCTGTATCATATCGCCCCTGTCACTCCTTTCCTCCAGGGTATACATGTTTAGGTCAGTAACAGGCTCATTTTCGAAAGAGAAGGATGTCCATCTTTTGACATAAAACGGAAGATGGACGTCCTTCTCACAGAGATGTCCAAATCGGTATAATTGAAACCCGATTTTGGACGTCTCCAACTGCAGTCCGTCACAAGGACATCCAAATTTCAAGGGGTCTTGTTGGAGGCGTAGCAAAGGTGGGACTTGGATGTGCCTAACACTTGGACGTCTTTGACCCATAATCGAAAAAAGCAAGGACGTCCCTGACGAACACTTGGACATTTTCACCCGGACGTGGTTTTTTTACGAATAAGGCACAAAAAGCTGCCCGAAATGACCATATGACCACCAGAGGGAATCGGGGATGACCTCCCGTTACTCCCCTAGTGGTCACTAACCCCCTCTCACCCTCAAAAAACATCTTTAGAAATATTTTGTGCCAGCCTCTATGACAGCCTCAAATGTCATACTCAGGTCCATGACAGCGCATGAAGGTCCAAGGAGCAGTTTTAGTGTGTACTGCAGTGGCCGACCTAGGCCCATACCCCCCCTACCTGTTACATTTGTGGAGGAAACAGCGAGCTCTCCAAAACCCACCACAAACCTACTGTACCCATATATAGGTGCTCCCCTTCACCCGTAAGGGCTATGGTAGTGGTGTACAGTTGTGGGTAGTGGGTTTTGGGGGGCTCAGCACACAAGGTAAAGGAGCTATGTTTCTGGGAGCAATTTGTGAAGTCCACTGCAGGGCTTCTAGGGTGTCCGGTTGCTGTCCTGGCATGTCAGGGGGGCCAGTGCATTACAAATGCTGGTTCCTCCCACGTCCAAATGGCTTGCATTTGGATGTTTTTGACATGGACGTCTTTAGTTTCGAAAATCTCCAAAAGTCAGAAACATCCAGATCCAAGGACGTCCAAATCTAGGGATGTCCAAATTTAAGGATTTGGACGTCTCTGATGGTATTTTCGAAACAAAAGATGGACGTCCATCTTTTTTCAAAAATATGGGTTTCCCCGTCCCTGGATTTCAGCGTTTTGCAAAGACGTCCAAATCGCAGCTTGGATGTTTCTTTCAAAAATGCCCCTCTAAGTCTCTCCAAGTACTTGTCAGTAAGTCTCTCCAAGTATGTCTAGCTATGTAAACCCCCTACCATTTTAGTCACTTTTCTCTGAACCACTTCAAGTCTTTTTACATCCTTAGCGAGATTAGGCCTGCAAAACTGAACACAATACTCCAAGCTTTATCCACTTTCAGATTTTCAAGCCATTTATAAACACTTTTTTCTGTGAACGGCACTATATCCACTCCATTTATAGATATATCCTCAGCAACCGACCGAGGATATATCAATGAATGGATTTTCTTCCATGAACACTGAAGTGAAATATCTGTTTAGCACATTCTCTTTATCCTCATCGCTTTCCACATAGCTATTCTCAGTATCTTTCAGTCTTGCAATTCCATTCCTATTTCTTCTGCTTTCCCCAATATATCTAAAAAAAGTCGTATTTCCCTCTTCACTTCTTTGAGTTTAATCCAGTAATCTTTTCCATGATCCTCTTGTTGTGTTCTTCTGTATTTCTTGAACGAAGCTTCTTTTGCCCCATTTTACCAAAATTTTGTCTGAGCAAGGCACTTTTACAGGCATTCACAATCTCTCTACTTCTTTCCAATTCTGCCAATGGGACGTTCCAATTCACATCAGGCAAGCTGAAATCTCCCAACAATAGCACCTCCGTGTGTATACAAGTTCCATATTCTCTTTCCAGGACGATCCATATAGCTTCTTCCTTTCCCCAGTTACCCTGAATTTCAGCCGCTCTAATATTGTTTTTTACATACAACGCCATTCCTCCACCTCTTCTGCCCTCCCTATCCTTTCTAAAAAAGAAGGCTGTATAGCCTGGTATGGTTGCATACCATTCATGGGAATCACTGAACAATGTTTCTGTAATAGCAACAGTATCCAAGTTTTTCTCAAACATCAGGGCTTGAAGATCTTGAACCTTGCCACTTAGATTACGAGCATTTGTGCTCATTGCTTATATATATGAATTTAGTTAGGATGGTTTTTGTTATTTACATGACCTTTCCCTCTGCCATCATGTTTTTTCTGGGGGTGACTTTCTGAATTCCTTTGTTTCCTTTTGTCACCCCCATCCTCTAGTTTAAATGTCTAGAAATATACTGTCTGAATTTCTCCCCAAGGATCCTTTTTCCCGTCACAGAAAGATGTAGCCCATTATTACAGTACAGACTATGATTTTGCTATGTACTGCCTCATCCTCCTTTGTATCTGAAACCTTCTGTACACCAAACATGGAATCACTTAATTCCTCTGTTTTATGTGATATTATCCCTTCCCAAATGTAGGAAAAACTTCAGAAAATGCTGCAGTCCGAACCAAAGACTTCAGTCCCTCTCCAGAATGTTTTGACAACTCTGAATAGTTTTGTGTCATCTTCAAATTTAATCACCTCATTCATCGTTCTGTTTTCCAAATCATTTATAAATATGTTAAATAGCACCGATCCCTGTACAGATCCCTGTAACACTCCACTATTCACCATCCTCTATTGACAAAAATGGCCATTTACCCTACCCTCTGGTTTTTGTCCAATAACCAATTCCTAATCCACAGAAGGGCATTGCCTCCTATCCCATGACTCTTTAATTTTCTCAGGAGTCTTTCATGAGGAACTTTGTCAAAAGCTTTCTGAAAATCTAGATAGAATACATAAACCAGCTTTATCCACATGTTTATTTATGCTTTCAAAGAAATGAAGCAAATTGGTGAAGCAAGACTTCCCTTGGCTGAACCCATGCTGATTCTGTCCCATTAAGTTATGTTTGCCTACGTCTTCCATAATTTTATTCTTTATAATAGTTCCCACTACTTTGCCCAGTACTGAAGTCAGTCTTACTGGTCTATAATTTCCTAGATCACCCCGGAACCCTTTTTAAAAATCGGTTTTCAAAGTGAATGGTCTGTGCCGGCATTGCCACACTGGCAGCCGTTAGCGCAGCTTTGTAAACAGGGGGGCAAAAGTTTGTTGGGTTTTCATATTAAGAAATACAGTAACTTATTTGTTTAAGCCTCAATTGAATTCATTGGAGCATGTTATTAAAGACATGAGAAGATCATCTGTTTTATGTAATGTAAGACATCAGGCTTTTGCTATGGAAACTTTTGCTCCATTTCCTGGAACATTTGAGATGGAGGGATGTGAAGACCACAGAGGAAATGACTCCTGAGCTTTTGTCTATAGTTTATCTTGAGTAAGCGAGTCACTTGCAATGAGCCAAAAATGCATTTACAGTGGCAAATAATGTAGAGAATCTGAGGGTTCTGCCCAGCTATCAAGACTGACTAGTAAATAGCAATGAAATCATTCTTAGACTGAAGGGTAAATGAAAACATTATTACACTTTGTCTGGGAAACTTGCCTTGCTTTGATAAATTATAGAAATCCAGGTGCTGTTTTCCTAGTATTAGTTTCTGTTATATTTTGCTGTCTAGAGTATGTGCATACTGTATACAGTAGATGTCTTTATTCTTAAATGGAAAATAAGCCTGTGGGTGGTACTATAGGTTACATTTTTGGCTCTAAACTTCTCTTCATCATAAAGTGTTCACAGCTGTTCACTACAGCTCTTACTGGTAAAAGTTGAAGGGGATGTAAGAATATAAGAATTGCCATACTGGGTCAGACCAAAAGTCCATCCAGCCCAGTATCCTAACAGTGGTCAATCCAGCTCACAAGTACCAGGCAGGTCTACCTTAATGTCTATAGACTTTTCTTCCAGGAATTTGTCCAAACCTTCAAAATTTATTTATTTTATTTATTTTTTTGTAGCATTTGTATCCCACATTTTCCCACCAATTTGCAGGCTCAATGTGGCTTACGTTATGCTGTAATAGCGATCGCCATTTCTGGGTAGAGAATTACAAATGATATTGTATTAAGGCGCATACATGGTAAAGTAGAAACCAAAGTGGTAGTGCATAGAAGTTCCTGAGTGAAAGAGTAAATGATAAGATAAGTTAGATGGTCAGCTATAGAAGGTTCATTTCCGACATGAGAGATAAAGTGACTTTCATTAATAGCAGCAAGGTTTTCAGTCAAGTATAAAGAGTTCGGTTTTGTCCGGTTCATGTAAAGTCTAGTTGTCTAGTATTTAGGATACATAGTTATGGTATGCCTTCTTGAATAGGTCCGTTTTCAGTAGTTTTCGGAACATAGTTAGGTCGTGCATTGTTTTTATGGCCTTTGGTAGTGCGTTCCATAGTTGCGCTCTTATGTAGGAGAAGCTGGATGCATATGTGGATTTATATTTAAGTCCTTTGCAGCTGGGGTAGTGGAGATTCAAGAATGTGCGTGCTGATCTTTTTGTGTTCCTAGTTGGCAGGTCTATGAGGTCTGACATATAGACCGGGGCTTCACCATGAATGATTTTGTGGACCAGGGTACAAACTTTGAACGCAATTCGTTCTTTTAGTGGGAGCCAGTGTAGTTTTTCTCTTAGGGGTTTTGCGCTCTCGTATTTCGTTTTACCAAATATGAGTCTGGCTGCTGTACTTTGGGCAGTTTGAAATTTCTTAATGATTTGTTCTTTGCATCCAGCATAGATGGCATTGCAGTAGTCTAGATGGCTTAGCACCATTGATTGTACCAGGCTGCGGAATATTTCCCTTGGGAAGAAAGGTTTGATTCTTTTGAGTTTCCACATTGAGTGGAACATTTTCTTTGCTGTGTTTTTCGCATGGCTTTCGAGTGTCAGATTTCGGTCAATTGTAACTCCAAGAATTTTCAGGCTATCTGAGATGGGAAGGTGTAGTCTGGGGTGTTTATAGTGGTGGGTTTGTTCATGTTGTATTGTGAGGAGAGAATGAGTCGTGGAGGGGCATAATCGAACGTCGCCGGCCAAATAGATCACCGGCAATCTATGTTGGCAGCGGTGCTACAGCTGGCCGGAACCGTATTATCGAAAAAGATGGCCGGACATCTTTTTTTATCGATAATACGGTTTAGCCCAGCCAAATGCCTTGGAGTTCGCCGGGTTTGAGATGGCCGGGTTTGTTTTTCAGCAATAATGGAAAAAAATGCCGGCCAACTCCAACCCAGTGAAATCCAAGGCATTTGGTCGTGGGAGGAGCCAGCATTTGTAGTGCACTGGTCCCCCTGACATGCCAGGACACCAGCTGGGCACCCTAGGGGTCAGTGCGGTGGACTTCAGAAAAACCTCCCACATGCATAGCTCCCGTATTTTGGGTGCTGAGCCATCCAATCCCCCCTCAAAACCCACTACCCACAAATGTACAACACTACCAAAGCTCTTAGGGGTGAAGGGGGCAACTACATGTGGGTACAGTGGGTTTTGGAGGGTTCCGAAATACCAGCACAAGTGTTACAGGTAGGGGGGGATGGGCCTTGGTCCGCCTGCCTTAAGTGCACTGCGGTACCCACTAAACGTGCTTCAGGGACCTGCATACACGCAGGCCTCTAGGACTTGTTGCTGCTGTATAACCTTGGCACACCAGTTGACACCTGAAGACTAATCTCTTTGAAAAAGTCCTTTATTTGAATAAGCACGTTTACTCACAGTTAACTTCAGATCAGAGGTTGTGCCCCACTGGCAAACAGTCTTCCTGGTACTGAGATTAGCAGTAGGTCAGAGCTGGTAGAATGGTGTACAATGCCCTCTTTCAGCCACATTCAAGGTAATAACGTTCTCTAACGTGGGTGACACATGAAAGGGATCTAAAACTGGCTTACAGATATGACCACTACCTCATGGACTACTGGAAACAAAACAGGGCACACTCTGAACCCAGTTAGCAGGGGGGAAAAGCACCATGGGAGTAGAGCCCAGTACCCTACACCCACCACAATGCATTGCTGATGTGACTCTGCAGGGCATCTAACAGAAAAGGTGTCACACTCACCTGAGAGCCACATCGCAACCAGGGAAGGGCTGTCGGAGGATACAACAAATTCTGCTGTCATGGAGGTGAGTACGGCATTTGAGGCTGGCATGCAGGCTGGCAAAAAAGGTTTTTAGTTTTATTTGTTTAGTATGGGAGGGGGTTGGTGACCACTGGGGGAGTATGGGGAGGTCATCCCACATTCCCTCCAGTGATCATCTGGTCATTTGGGGCACCTTTTTGAGGCTTGGTCGTGAACATAAAAGGACCAAGTAAACCCGGCGATATACTGCTTATCGCCGTTTTTTTTCCATTATCACCATCTGGTAGCCACGCCCATGCCCGCCCATGTCCCGCCTTTGCTGCACCGCCGACACGCCCCTTTGAACTTTGGCCGGCGACGCGATGGGAAAGCGGCAATGTTGCCAAAAAAGCGGCTTTCGATTATACTGATTTGGCCGCTTTTTCAAGATCACCGGCCATCTCCCGATTTATGTCGGAAAATGGCCGACGATCACTTTCGAAAATGAGCTGGATAGTGTTTTTTCTGCGTTTAGTTTTAGTTGGAATGTATCCGTACATGAATTCATTATTTGGAAACTAAGTTTAATTTCATTAGTGATTTCGTTTAGATCGTGTTTGAACGGGATGTAGATCGTGACATCATCTGCATAGATGTATGGGTTGAGTCCTTGGTTGGATAGCGATTTGGCTAAAGGTGTCATCATTAAGTTAAAAAGGATTGGTGAGAGCAGTGAGCCTTGGGGTACTCCGCATTCAGGCTTCCATGGTGGTGACATTTTTTAATTTGATATCACTTGATATGTTCTTGCGGTTAGAAAGCCATTAAACCATCTAAGTACATTTCCTCCAATCCCGAAGTACTCTAGAATGTTCGATAGTATTGGTGGCTGACCATATCGAACGCGCTGGACATGTCAAATTGTAAGAGAAGTACATTATTGCCGGTTGCATTTGTTTGAATTTGGTTAGGAGAGTGATTAGCACTGTTTCAGTGCTGTGGTTGGATCGAAATCCTGACTGTGATCCATGTAGTATTGTGAATTTGTTTAAGTATTTGGTAAGTTGTTTGGTTACCATACTTTCCATAAGTTTGACTGCCATAGGGATGGATGCTACTGGGCAGTAGTTGGTTGTGTCATTTGTTTTTTTCTTTAAATCTTTGGGTATAGGGTTAAGTAGTATATTTCCTTTGTCCTTGGGGAAAAGTCCATGTTGTAGCATGTAGTTCAGGTGTGACGTGAGGTCTGTTATGAAGCGTTGGGGGCAAATTTTATTAGGTTGTTGGGGCATATATCCAGTTTGCAGTGGGATTTGGCAAATTTGCTGACTGCTTGAGTGATGGTTTCTTCCGTTAGAAGATCGAAGTTTGTCCAGGTTCGATCTGCTGGGTATTCGTCGGGCGTTGGGTCCAGGCAGTCAATGAATGTTTCATGATCGGTGGTATTTAGTGGTAGCGTGGATCGTAGTTTTATAATTTTCTCATTAAAGTATTTGGCAAGGTTGTCTGCTGATGGGGTGTCTGTGCTCGTTGTGGTAACCGGTGTGATGTCTAGTAGTTTATTCACAAGTTGGTAAAGTTTATGTGCGTCTTTGTAGTCTGGTCCTATTTTGGTTTTGTAGTATGCTTTTTTGGTTTGTCTTATTGAATATTTAAATTTTCTTTGCATTTGTTTCCATGCGTTAAGTGTGTGTTCATCTTTCATTTTTTTCCATGCTCATTTGAGTCTCCTAACTTGTGTTTTTAGTATTTTTAGCTCTTCATTAAACCAAGGTATTGAGATGTGTCTTCGTGTGGTTCTTGTTTGTAGTGGAGTGATTTTGTCTATTGTGTTCCTGCATCTGTCTTCCCAGTTTGATAGATAATATTTGGTCTGTTTGTGCTATCCATTTGTTTTTGTAAATCTGTCGCCAGAATGTTTCAGGGTCTATTTGGCCTCTCGTGGTGTAGGTTGTGCGTTCTTGTTTGAGGTCCGTGCCTTTTTTTCGCCACTGTAGAGTTAGGTTTAGTTTGTGGTGATCTGACCATGGTATGTCTGTCCATTATGTATCAGTTAGTATAAAGTTTAAGTCTGAGGATAGTTTGTGTGCGATGAGGTCAATTGTGAAACCTTTGACATGGGTAGCTTGCATATTAGGCCAGTTAAGGTCCCATAGTTGGAGGAAGTCCTTGCATTCATGTGCATTGGTTGCATTAGGGTCTTCTAGGTGTATGTTTATGTCCCCTACTTTAAGTAAATTGGAGTTAGTTACACAGGTATTCGATATGAAATCCATGAAGTGTGATTGGCATTCTTGCCAATTACCTGGTGGTCTATAAAACAAGACAACGTTTAAGTGGTCAAGCAGGGTAGTATGGTTAATTCTAACTGAGGCAATTTCAAGGTTTGCTGTTATAGGCTCGGCAGTTATTGTTATAGTGAAGTGAGATCTATGGATTAGTGCTAAGCCTCCTCTTCTTTTTCCTTTCCTTGTCCAGTGAGTAATTTTGTAGCCTGGGGGGCAGAGTTCTAAAATTATTGGATCCTTGTGGTCGTGGATCCAGGTTTCGCTGATGCATAGTAAATCAAGATTGTCTGCTGTGATCCAGTCTGTTATTGTTGTTGTTTTATTGACTACAGATCTGGTGTTTATGTATCCCACTTGTGTCACATTTTCACCTCGCCCTCTGGTGGCCAGACCTGGTGGCTGCAATGGACTGTCTGTTTACTGTCACCCATTCCAGACGTCAGCCCAGTTCAGTCCAGATCTTCCAGGCTGCCAGAATTGCTTTCCTTGTTTGTACCTGAACAGCACCCGTAGTTGCCTTGTGATTGCTGCAGCAGAGCTTTAGCAGCTGATGGGCTTTATTAATCACCTAAAAACTTCTGTGTTTGCCTTTGCATCATCTAAGGTCCCTGGTATGTGGGTGTGCTCTGTGCACTTCTGCCTAGTCCAGTTTTATTCTGAGTTGTTGCCTGGTTCTTGTTTGTTTGTGTGTAGTTAGCTTTGGTTTTATTGTTTAGTTCCTAGTCTTGTTTCTCGTCTGCATTTCCTTGTCATGTGTCTGTGTTCTTTATTAGTGGCTGCTTAATAGCTTTTAGTCCTGACTCCCTCCTGTCTGTGTTTCTGTCTTAGTGGCTGCCTGGCAGCTTGTAGTCTTGACTGTGTTGTGTGTTTCCTGCTGGTATCCAGTTCATGCCCAGTCCGGTAAGTCCTGCCGGCTGCCTGCACCCAGGGGCTCAACTCCTGGGGAAGGGTGGTCAAGTGCAGGTGAAGCCTTGCTCCAGTCCTGTGTTCCAGTCCAAGTGTTCTTGTCCAGTGTATTCCTGCTTTGCTTATCCCTGTCTGTAGTCCCTGCTTTGTGTGTGTGTTAGCCCAGTGCTGGTTGGGGTGGTTTTGCCTGCCACTGCCGCTCCTTGGCAGCGGCCCAAGGGCTCACAAACCTAGTTGCTGCTTTGAGACCTGACAACTTGAATTGTTTGGTAGGGGTCCGTGTTTGATGTTGTGCGGATTTTTATTAGTTGTCGTTCCTTTATTTTAGTAGGACCTTTCTTTCCCTTCTGTTGTGGTTGTCCGCGTGTTGGTGATTTTCCGTTGTTTGAGTTGTTGTCAGTTTGATAAGGTGTATTGTATCCGATCAATCTTTGGTGTGTGTGTAGTATGGGTACCGTGTTATATTCGATGAGTGGGGTGGTTAGAGTTATGTTAATCAGTGTTATGGTGTAAATTAATATGAGGAGTTTGAAGGTATTCATTTTGATATTGGGTCCCTGTGGTTCCTGAAGGCAGTGTTCTGGTGAGGGGATATACAGTAGATGGTTGATCCTGTTCCGTTGTTTACTGGAGCAGCCCACTACTCGGAGCCATTCCCACAATATTCATTCCCACTCTCCCACAGGGTTTGTCAGTCTTGTTCTGTCTCGGCTCCACAGCTATGATATTCACCGCGGGTTTCTGAGAGCTAAATTATTGGTCGGAGGTAGGGGTCTTATTGATTACTTAAAAAGATTTACTCACAGTCAGTGTTCAGCCGTGGTGCCCCAGGGCGCTGAGGTTCTTATTGCTGTATCGCCGATCAGAGGTAGGGATTTCGGTAAGACGGCTTCGCTGCAGGTTGAGGGCAGTTGATGCAGGCAGGCACAGGGGACCGGCTTCTCCCGAAGTGGGTATGAGCCTCTCATTCTGCAGTCGCTGCGATCGGTGTGTGGTGGTGATGGTCGGGTACAGGTTCGGGTCGGTTACAGAGTCTCCGCCGGGGTCCTGGTTTGTGTTATCCTTCCGACGCATGGGATTTCTCTCCTTCGCTGTTCCGCGAAGTCACAGTGGGTGGTCGGTTGCTCGGCGCTCCCTCGCATCCCCACGTGCAGCGGGGCTCACCTCTAGCCTGTGATGTTGTGGCAAAGGAGGGCACCGTTGTCCGAGTCACACCACGATCTTGGCTGGGATGGAGTCGTCTCTGGCGTCGACCCGCCTGGGGAGGGCCATCGGAAGAAGTTACGGCCGCTCGACCCACAGTCTACAGATGAGGCTTTCTGTCCGGGGTTCACAAGATCATCTATGGTGAAGCACCGGGATATATGACGAACTTGATCGACCTACCAACCAGAAACACATCCGCATCAGCACGACAATACCTAAACCTCAACTATCCAAGCTGCAAAGGACTAAAATACAAATCAACCTACGCATCCAGTTTTTCCTACATCAGCACACAACTATGGAACGCACTACCAAAAACCGTGTAAACCATGTACGACCACCTCCAATTCAGGAAAAAACTAAAAACCCAGCTGTTTCAAGAGGCATACCCCACCGACCCAACTTAAATACCTGAACTCCGCGACACTATAACACCACAGTCCGTACTGATCACCAAACAATCTCATCTGTTCTTGCTATCCTCTTTATGGTCACCACATGTTCCTTCATGTGGTCCCTACCCTTCCTACCTCAACTTAACCATTATTTGTATTTGTTTTACTCCGGAGTCTATCAACACCTCTCCGGTACCATGTAAGCCACATTGAGCCTGCAAATAGGTGGGAAAATGTGGGGTACAAATGTAACAAATAAATAAATAAATCCAGCCCCATCCTAACTGCATTTACTACATCCTCTAGCTTAACTGTGAACTGAGTGAAAAAATATTTTCTTTGTTTTAAATGTACTACTTTATGGAGTGTTCCCTAGATTTTGAAAGCATAAAGAATTGATTCATGTTTACCTATTTTATCCCACTCAGTATTTTATAGACCTCTATCGTATTCCTCTTCAGCTGTCTATTCTCCAAGATGAAGAGCCCTAATCTATATGGGGCCTGATATTTAGCACTATTTAACCATCCAGAAACGGCCGGCTGTGTCTGGACAGTTAAATAGCTTTGAATATTAGGGGGAAATTGAATACTTAACTTTTGGCTATAATGTAATCTATCTATATCAATCAGCAAACTTTTCTTATCACCACAAAATTACCATGTGGTATATGTGATCTCAGATTTATTGAAGGTTTATACAAACATCCAGAGCTATTCCACAGGAAATAGTGCTTTCAGTGACCATACAAGACCACCTGACACAAGTTTTGTGCATATTTCTGTATACTTCATGAAAATAAAATCACACTGGAAACACTGACTGTCAGGTTGGGTGTAGCAGATGGGCAACCAACAAAGTAGAAATAAATACAGGTACTAGATGAAGCCAGGGATGGTTTCACAGGGATCCAGTCAAGATAGCTAGCATTGGACCAAAGTCCACATGAGTAATGGTCCAGGTGATCGAGACCCAGAGAAATGAGGGTTCAGGAAGGCAGTTAAGGATCCAGGTAGCATCCATAGGAAGAAAGTGGGCAGGCTGGCATGTAGGAAAGGGAAAAGGCCAAAGATCCAGTAGCGAACATGGCCATTTTCAAACCAGGAAAACGTCCATCTTTCTGTTTCAAAAATGGCTATTTACTAGATAGATAGATTTTTGAGCTCAGTGTGTCTATCTTTTAGAACCATTTTCAAAACAAAAAAAAAGGTCCAAAGTGAAAACACACAAAAACAAGCCATTAGGATGTATGAGTCGCCAGTATTCTTAGTAGACTGACGACACAGATATCCCTGCAGAGCAGTGGGGTAGCCTAGGGGGCACTGCAGTGGACTTCACTTAGCCGGTGGTGGGAGGCAGGGTGATGGTTGGGAGGTGGGGATAGTGCTGGGCAGACTTATACGGTCTGTGCCAGAGCCGGTGGTGGGAGGCGGGGCGGGTGGTTGGGAGGCGGGGATAGTGTTGGGCAGACTTATACGGTCTGTGCCCTGAAAAAGACAGGTACAAATCAAGGTATGGTATACACAAAAAATGGCACATGTGAGTTTATCTTGTTGGGCAGACTGGGTGGACCGTGCAGGTCTTTTTCTGCCATCATCTACTATGTTACTATCCAGCTCATAATCAAAAGTGATCACCGGCCTTTTCCCGACACAAATCAGGAGATGGCCGGCGATCTCGTAAAAGCGGCGAAATCGGTATAATCGAAAGCTGCTTTTTTTGACAGCATTGCCGCTTTCCCGTCACCTCGCCGGCGAAAGTTCAAAGGGGCGTGTTGGTGGCGAAGCGAAGGCAGGACATGGGCGGGTATGGGCGTGGCTATCTGATAGCCGGCTTTCGCCAATAATGGAAAAAAAATACGGCGTTAAGCAGTATTTCGCCGGGTTTACTTGGTCCTTTTATTTTCACGACCAAGCCTCAAAAAGGTGCCCAAACTGACCACATGACCACCGGAAGGAAGGGGATTACCTCCCCGTACTCCCCCAGTGGTCACTAACTCTCTCCCACCAAAAACACCCCACTTTAAACTCTTTTTTTCCCAGCCTGTATGCCAGCCTCAAATGCCTACTCACCTCCATGACAGCAGAATGTGTTCTGTCCTCCGACAGCCTTTTCCTGCTTGTGATGTGGCTCTGGGGTGAGTGTGATACCTTTTCTGTTATTTGCACTGCAGAGTCACATCAGCAATGCATTGTGGTGGGTGTAGGTATTGGTAGTTGGTAGGCTGTACTCCCCTGGTGCTTTCCCCCTGCTTACTAGGTCAGAGTGTGCCCTGTTGTAGTCCATGCGGTAGTGGCCATTTTTGTAAGCCAGTTTTAGTTCCCTTTCCTGTGTTACCCACGTTAGAGAATGTAGTTCTTACCTTGAATGGTGCTGAAAGAGGGCATTGTACACCATAGTGCCAGCTCTGACCTACTGCTAATCTTAGTACAAGGGGACTCTTTGCCAGTGGGGCACAACCTCTGATCTGCAGTTAACTGTGAGTAAACGTGCTTATTCAAATAAAGGACTTTTCAAAGAGATTAGTCTCAGGTGTCAACTGGTGTGCCAAAGTTATACAGCAGCAATAAGTCCTAGAGGCTGTATGCAGGTCCCTGGAGCAGTTTTAGTGGGTGCAGTACATTTGTGGGTAGTGGGTTTTGGGGGGGGGGGGGTTGGGGGGCTCAGCCCCCTAAGTAAGGGAGCTATGCACGTGGGAGCTTTTCTGAAGTCCATCACAATGACCCCTAGGGAGCCCGGTTGGTGTCCTGGCATGTCAGGGGGGCCAGTGCACTAAAAATGCTGGCTCCTCCCACGGCCAAATGCCTTGGATTTGGCTGGGGTTTGAGATGGCCGACATAACTTTCCATTATCGCTAAAAAACGACGCAGGCCATCTCAAACCTCGGCCAAATCCAAGGCATTTGGCTGGCCGGAACCGTATTATCGAAACAAAAGATGGCCGGCCATCTTTTTCGAAAATACGGGTTTGGCCAGCTGTTTGCGGCACCGCCAAAATACATCGCCGGCCATGTATTTCACCGGCACCGTTCGATTTTTCCCCTCGATGTTACTTAAAAGGTCACTAATACACATCTCACCGTTACCCCTTTATATTGTATGGTGAGCCCTTCAAAACCCACCAAAAACTTACTGTACCCAACTGTACACCACTAAAATAGCCCTTATGCCTCCAGATGTCACCTATATGTGGGTACAGAAGGTTTTTGGTGGTTTTTGGAGGGCTCACACTTTCCACCACAAGTGTACCGGTTAGACTAGGATATGGGCCTGGTTTTCCTTTTCTCTAGTGCACTGCACCAACCACTAGGCTACTTCAAGGACCTGTTTGCTGCTCTAATAGGATTGGTCATAACATCTAAAACTGTTATAGAGGCTGGTATATACTGTTTCTTTTACATCGTTGGGGGCTGGGAAGGGGTCAGTGAACATGGGGAGTAAGGGGAGGTCATGCCTTAATCCCTCCAGTGGTCATCTGGTCATTTAGGGCACCTTTTTGTGACTTAGGTGTGATTAAACAGGTCTAGACCAAAACGTTTAACTTTTAGCCCTGGATATTTTTGCTTTGTTCCTTTACTGCAGAAAAACGTCCAGGTTTTAGGAATGCCAAAATCCCATCCCCAACACACCCCCTTGTGATTTGGACACACTGCAGAGAAAAACATCTCAAATTCGAATTTCAAAAATTGTGATTTGACATTTTTTGAAGAAAAATGTCCAAATGCCACTTTATGCCGTTTTTGAGACTTTTTCTCTTTTGAAAATGAGCCCCATAATGTGCTAGTTGCTAACACTTCCTTGCCCACTCTTCCCAATCATACGGTTTAACATATGGAAACAGGCAGACTACCACAAAACCCCTTAACACAGTAGTGTGGCAGCCTGTTTCACATATTAGTCGCACATTAAGTGCTCACCCTTTACTAGAAGGACCCCTAAATGTTTAGAGAATTGGCTCCCTAGTCTGATAGCAGACAGGGATCATAATGCCAGGCTAGTTTTCTCAGTTTCTTTCTGTGTTGCAGTAGACACCATTGGAACTAGAACTTTCCATTTGCTTCTTTACAACTAAAGATCTGTTGTGCTTATCCTAGACTTTCATGATTTGTGTTACTGATTTTACCCTCATCACATCCTCTAGAAGGCCACTCTATATATCCACCAACTTTTATATGAATAAACATTTTCTAGTAAATGATGAAAGATTCTCCCAAATTCTCATTTCTCACAAAGCATTTGCAGCAAGTTAGAATATGTAATGAGACATCAGAGTTATTTTGTCTACTGATATCACTCAATGATTAGCACATTCAGCATTACTGTTTATTGTCGATATACAATCTGTTTGTTATTTGTTAGCAGGTCTAGGAGTGATGTCTAGGTTACATGCTGATGATTTAAAGATTTTTGTACCAATGAATAGTACGGTGAGTGAGACTTTGCAAGTTCTTTCATTATAAGAACATAAAAATAGTCATACTGAGTCAGCCAATGGTCCATCTAGCCCAGTATCTTGCTTCCAACAGTGGCCCATCCAGATCACAAGTACTTGGAAGAAACTCAATTAGTGACAACATTCCATGCTACCAATCCCAGGGCAAGCAGTGGCTTCCCCCATGTCTGTCTCAATAGCAGACTGTGGACTTGGATGTCTGCAAATCAGTTATGTTTGAGCAGACATTCATTTTTTGTCAGATTCTGCAACTGGCCAATTTCCTACTCAGTATTCAGTTGATGGTTGTACACTTCCTATATCTAATGAACTCAGGAATTGAGGGGCCCTTTAACTAAGCCACGTAGGCGCCTACACGCATCCAACATGCCTCAATTCAGAGTTACCGGCCAGCTACCGCATGGCTTGGGTGGTAATTTTGATTTTTACGTGCGTCTGCTACGTGCACCAGAAAGCAATTTTTATTTTCTGGCGTGTGTTGCAAACCGGGCAGTAATCATCATTCTATGCACATAGACTATTACCACCCAGTTAACACGTGAGACCTTACTGCTAAGTCAATGGGTGGCGGTAAGGTCTCGGGCCCAAAATGGACACCTGCCAATTTTTATTTTGACGCATGTCCATTTTCGGCCAAAAAAAAAGGCCTTTCTTTGCAGGTACACTGAAAAATTGGCTCGCGCACGTCCAATACACACATCTACACCAGTTTTCAGCACACCTTAGTAAAAGGACCCCTTAGTTATAATATTAAATAGGTTTGACCTTGTAGCTGCTTCTTACATCCGTCTTTTTCAACATATGCCTACTAAAACATTTGAACCCTTTTTTAAGTGACAGTAATTTTCATACAGTCATTCAGTCAATGTTGGACCATTGTAAAAGATTATTTCTAGGACTACCGATAATATATTAAAGTCATTACAGATTGTTCAAAATGCAGCTACTTTATTTGAGCATATAACACTTAGCCTGTGTTACCTACATTGGTTGCAGGTTATATGGGGTAGATAACTTAGTAGTATTACATTGGTTTATAAGTCCCTTAATACAAAAGGGCCCTATTAGTAAGCCATGGTAGGGCTACCGTGTGGGTAGCGAGCGGCAAAACAGCACTACTGTCCTGCGGTAGTTTTGTGTTTGCCACATGGCGTTTCCCACACCAGAAAATATTTTTCTATTTTCTAGCATGGGCGTGTGGTGTAGGTATGCCCGTCGGTAATCAGCCATCACCGTGCACTATCCGATTACTGTTAGGTTAGCACATGAGCCCTTACCACCTTCTAAATAGGTTGTGGTAAGGGCTCAGTTAGTAATTTGCCACACATCAATATTTTTATTAGCACATGGCCATTTGCGACTTCTATTTAAAGCAATGAAAATTCCAGCTGTGGTAAAAAGTAGCTTCTATGTGTGACAATTTCACACCCCACACTACCACAGACCACTTTTTACCACAGCTCAGTAAAAGGACCCCAAAGCCTGTGCATTTATTGTTGCACTATTGAAGCTGTTCCTTCCACCATGACATTTGAAATTCATTATCTATTAGATGTTCCATTGCATTGTATTTTCGATTGCTGTGCCAGTTTATGGAATTCTTTGCCTGCTGAGCTGACACTTTTAACAAATAGCTATTCCTTTTGAAAACAACCTAAGGTTTTTTAATTTAGACCTGGGGAACTGGGTTCAATTCCCCCTGTAGCTCCTTGTGATCCTGGGCATGTCACTTAACCCTCCATTGCCCCAGGTACAAAATATGTACCTGTATATAGTATGTAAACCGCTTTGATTGTAACCACAGAAAAGTGGTATATCAAGTTCCATCCCCCTTCCCTTGAATACAGATGATGTAGCACTTTGAATCTGGCACCATTTGTTTTACACAGAAGCATTAGGGAAACATGATGTTTTTGTATACTGGTTTAAATTTGTTAATTTTTGTTTTAGCTATTTTTAATTTTTAGAATTTTTTATGTTTTTGGATTTTTGTATGTTGGTTGTAACCTGCTTAGATTTTTAGATAATGCAGACTAGAAAATTTCTCCCTTATATAGTAGTCTGGCCCTGCCTGGTGCCCCTAGTGACTCTATGGTATTAATGGCCACCACAGCCTCTAGTGATAGTCCCACAGCACTAGAGGTAGTATGGAGGTGCTAGGAACAGGTACAAGTGGGATTCATTCCTGCGATCCTGCCGCCATTGCCCTGCTGGACCACTACTACTACTACTACTAATTTCTATAGTGCTACAAGGCATAAGGCAGGCCTAGGGGACCTATTCTGACTGGAGGGGTGAGAAGGGGTCTTTACTTGTCATGGTGAGAGGCGTGTTTACTTGTCAGGGTAGGAGGGGTAATCAGGCCTTGCCAGTGCATGGGAGGGAGGGAGGGAGGACACTGAACCACATGTTAGCCAGTACCAGAAGTAATATGAGTGCTGGCACTATTACCAGCACCCACATAACTTCCAGCTCCACCTCCTATAACACCCCTGACTTCCCCACTTGGAATATGGCCAGTGCATGCCAGTATTCAGTAGCACTATCCAATTATGTGCCACTGAATATCGGGCACAAGTGATTTAAGTTGCTAGGAGCCTCTCTTATATGCTTAAATTGCTTTGAATATCGACCTGTCTCTAATTTTATTCTCTCCCAATATAAACGTTTTCAAAGCTGAGGGATCCACAGCCAGATAAAAACAGGCTTAAATTTGCTGCCTTTTTCAGTCTGCTGCCTTCCAGTCTTTTACTTTCAAGTGCATTGTCATCCATAAGATTAATGGGTTTCCATTTTAAGAAGAAATATCAACCCTGCTCCCAGTGGTGAGATACTCGGTAATTAAGACAAAAGCTTTGGATTTCTAAAAAGAATTCTTTGGTTCTGTGCCTTCTGAAAATGGAGCCTTAAGAGTTTTTCCAGGATATTGAAATCTCCACAACAGTCCAAAGAACAGCCATAAACAGCATCACCATATACCTCATTGCTCCCCTGGGAATTTAGATACAAGTGAGCAACAGAATTCTCGGGGGGGGGGGATTCTGGAAGGAGTCATTGTATAATACAGAGACCCGGAACACCTACAAGTCTGGAAGAACCTGTGCAAGAACGCTTTAGGTATCCAAAAATGTGACTGGATAATATTGGCTCCATTGAGCTGCAGTGTGAGTGGCAGATATGAGAACTAGTTTTGCCTAGAGAAAAGGTTTTCACATGGCAGCATTATAACAGTATGGCTTTTTTTTCTACTGTTCATTTGAATTTGTATTTCTCTTTGTGGTGTTAGAATATTTATGTGTGTCTGCCTGTGTTTTTTGAAAACTGAAACTGATGAAGGTTATGCCTGCAGGAACGATGAAGGATTTCTTTTGCACAGCTCATGAAATTTGAACTTACTTCTCTAATCCACAAACTCCAAGCAAAACTTAATCTCCATGGAGTGCTCATATCATTAAAATAGTACAGATGTTAAATAAACATGCATAATATTTTTTTTAAATGATAGAAACATTCTAAAACACTATCCAGCTTATTTTCGAAAGAGAAAGACGCCCATATTTCGACCCAAATCGGGAGATGGGCGTCAGTTTCCCGTGGGCGCCCAAATCAGTATAATCGAAACCTGATTTTTGGCGTCCTCAACTGCAGTCTGCCACGGAGACGAACAAAGATCACAGGGGCGTTTCGGAGGCGTGGCGAAGGCATCGGCCGAGGAGAGATGGACGTCTTTAGCTGATAATCGAAACAAGAAGGGCGTTTTTGACGAGAATTTGGTCCGCTTTATTTGGACCCTTTAGTGCCCCAACTGACCAGATGACCACCGGAGGGAATCGGGGATGACCTCCTTTGACTCCCCCAGTGGTCACTAACCCCCTCCCACCAAAAAAAACCCACTTTACAAACTTTTTTCCCCAGCCTGTATGCCAGCCTCAAATGCCGTACCCACCTCCATGACAGCAGAATGTGTTCTATCCTCTGACAGCCTTTCCCTGGTTCTGATTTGGGTCTCGGGTGAGTGTGACACCTTTTCTGTTAAGGGCACTGCAGAGTCACATCAGCAATGCATTGGGCTCCGTGATTCCACTAGCTTGTGTTAAATGCTCACGATGTTGGTAGTTGGTAGGCTCTACTCCCATGGTGCTTTCCCCTCTGCTTACTGGGTCAGAGTGTGCCCTGTTTTGTTTCCGGTAGTCCATGAGGTAGTGGCCATTTGTGTAAGACATTTTTAGATCCCTTTCATGTGTTAGCCACGTTACAGCACTTAGTTCTTAACTTGAATGTTGCTGAAAGAGGGCATTAAACACCATTCTGCCAGCTCAGACCTACTGCAAATCTCAGTACCAGCAAGACTCGTTGCCAGTGGGGCACAACCTCTGATCTGCAGTTAACTGTGAGTAAAGGTACTTATTCAAATAAAAGACGTTTTCAGCGAGATTAGTCTTCAGGTGTGAACTGCTGTGCCAAGGTTATACACCAGCAACAAGTCCTGTCCCTGGAGCACTTTTAGTGGGTACTGCAGTGCACTTCAGGCAGGCAGACCCAGGCCCATTCCCCCCCCCCCCCCCACCCGTAACACTTGTGGTGGTAAATGGGAGGCCTCTAAAACCAACTGTACCCACATGTAGTTGCCCCCTTCACCCCTAAGAGCTATGGGAGTGTTGTACATTTGTCCCTCCCATGACCAAATGGCTTGGATTGGGATGTTTCTCAGCTGGGCGTTTTTAGTTTCCATTATTGCAAAAAAAAACCCGCCCATCTCAGAAGGGACCAAATCCATGGCATTTGGTCCGTCTAAACCGTATTTTCGAAATGAAAGATGGACGCCCATCTTTTTCGATAATACGGTCTGTCCCGCCTCTTCACATACCCGTTTTCGGACATAGACACCCATGGAGATGGGCGTTCGCGTTCGATTATGCCCCTCCACGCCCCAAACATCTTTCACATAATCCCAAAAATAAATAACAAAAAAACATAAAAACAAAAACAATCTAACAAAAACATGCCCACATAAAACTTTCATATTTTACCATAGAAGAAAAAATAACAGAGTACTGGAACTATAGCTACCTATCTGATTAAGTATTTATCTAACAGAACAGCCATGATGTTCCATTTTTATAAAATATAAGATAAATCTGCTCTAAATTTGAGGTACTGAGAAACTTGTTCCAAAGGCACAGACCTGCAACTAAAGAAGCCAGCCTTGCTTCCAAGATGGTAAAACCCAAACTTTGTAGAGGACCTCTTGGTCTATCTAGGAAACCCATAGAATTTGTTATGGTCATTGATGGAGGAGCTAGCAGCATATAGGGGTTCTTTTACATAGGTGCGCTAGCGTTTTTAGCGTGCGCTAATCATTAGCACACACTATAGACAACTATAGGAATGTATGAGCAAAACATTATTGTGCCTTTGTAAAAGGACTCCATGGTGAGTTCTCTAGATTATAGCTTAACTTGGTTAAGTCTGAGACACTTCCACTTTGTAGAGGAAATGAGAAGCCAGTGGAAGGGTCCTTTTCCTCTGAAGTGAGCAGAAGGGTCTTTAAAATATGTGGGGATTATGATCCCAACAATTCCATCACTGCTCTATAGAATTAACATGTCAACAAGTAGCTGGGTTCATTAAGGGGAAACTTCAATTGTGACCATCTTTGTCCCTTCCTTTGCTTGGAAGAGGGGTGCCTAACTCTACTAGTGTGTAACTCAAAAGGGGGAGTGGCCATTGGTGTTTTAGGGGTGTTCTGAAAAGTTATTCATGTAGTAAAGAATACTGCCTCAGCGGGCCTAACTTAGGTGCTAGCATTTATACCAGGTTTCAGCAGGCATAAGTCTGGCGCCAACAGGAATTGGCACTAAGCAGTTCTTGGTGAAAAAAAATGTATTTTACACAAAATCATCTTTCCTGGCAGGGGAGGAATACAGTACGTTGTGCATTCTGATGCAAATTGCAACTTTAGCCACTAGGATGTCTGGTAAGTGGGGATTCCTTCACTGGAATTTGAGAAGCCTATTTCTCTAGGTTACTACCCCAAAGTAAGAAGCAAAGTTCTTAACTTCCCTTGAGGATTTAGGACTCAGTTGTAAGTTTGGAGTAAGGCTGTCCCTGATTTAGTCCACCTTCTATACTTAACCCTATCACTTCCTTCTTTCTTCCCTTACTCAATCTCTGCACATCACTAATTGTATCTGATACCCTGTAATGACAATGTCATAACAAAACTATGTAAGCCACATTGAACCTGCAAATAGATGGGAAAATGTGGGATACAAATGCAATAAATAAATAAAAAATAGAGGGGAAGGAGTGAGGGAGGATGGAATATTGGGAACACGTCTGAACTTTTACTCAGGTTTTATGCACCAATCTTGCTTTAAATCTATAGAGTTAAAAGTGTATGGCTGGAGTCTCACAGGAGAATGGTTACTGTTCTGAAGGTTTTATGACGTATGTTGCCCTAAAAACTTGTTCCCATTCATCAGACAACCCAAATATATTGATGTAACTCCTGTGATGATTTTGAGGAGGGAGACAAGGGGTAAACTGTAGAAAATGGTTTCATAGACATTTTCAGTTTGCAGGCATAGTCATGTCTAAAGTTAGTATTTGTTATACTGTTAACACAATTGTAAATTTCAAGTCAAGCTGCACTGTTCCTGCTGTACACCACCTTGGGTGATTCTCTTCATAAAGATGGTTAATTTGATTTCTGTATATGTTCGTACTTATTGTCTAATTATTAAAGAGAACTTGAGCATAAATAATATCCACCACAACTTTTGATCATGGCAGCCTCTCCTTCTAGCTTTTTCTGACCAATTTCCTCATCGTTTCCCTTTTTTTAAATTAGTGCTGCAACAGTAGTTTTCTTTCATGTCTTCTTTCCAGTCATAACAAATTTGACTGTATTGTGATAATTACTGCTCCTTTATCAATTGCACCAGGTCCTAGGAGTACTTTCCCTCGGCTCATTTCCTGCAACAAATGATCCAAGAAACAGACATTTATGGCACCTAGAAATTTTACCTCCCTATCAAGTCACAATGAGAGATTTACCCAATCACAGTAACTTGTGTGAAAGACAAGTCTTTGAAACTCAAAGCATCCAAGGAATAGACTTTAGACTTGTACTTCATTTCCTCCTGCATTTCTTCCTTGATGAGGAACATGTAGTATCTCTAGTGACTGCTTCTTTAAAGTTTGGTCCTGTTTGCAGGTGTCTCCTAGGATGGAAAGCAAGCAACCAGCAGTCGGGAACATAAGAGCATAAAAATAGCCATACCTGGGTCAGACCAATGGTCCATTTAGCCCAGTATCCTGCTTCCAACAGTGGCCAATTCAGATCATAAGTACCTGGCAGAAACCCAATTAGTAGCAACATGCTATGCTACCAATCTCAGGATAAGCAGCGGCTTCCCCCATGCCCATCTCAATAACAGACTATGGACTTTTCTTCCAGGAACTTGTCCAAGCCTTTTTCAAACCAAGATACGCTAACTGCTGATACCACATCCTCTGGCAGCGAGTTCCAGAGCTTAACTATTCTTTGAGTGAAAAAATATTTCCTCCTATTTGTTTTAAAAGTATTTCCATTAAATTTCATCGAGTGTCCTCTGGTCTTTATACTTTTTGAAAGAGTGAAAAATCGATTCACTTCTACACCACTCAGGATTTTATAGACCTCAATCATATCCCCCCCCCCCCCCCCCCAGCCATTCAAACTGTTCATAACATCAGTACTACTTCATTCAAACAGATAACGTGACGCTTGCTAGAATTAATATGAATCTCTTTAGCAGTGAGATTGTTGGATGATTCATACTCTGCATCAAGTAACGCAGAAAAGTTTTAGTGGATTTGTAAATAGTATATAAGCAGAAAAATAACCTGGAAATATTGAATAGGGCTCAAATGTTCAGTTCATGAATAGCCAATTCTGTTTAAATAAAATGCCAAAACAAAAACAAGAGATTTCCCTTCAGCCTTCAGACTGGCAAGAGTATTCTATACTGCTTAGCTCCGCTGCATGGGAATGGAGGCAGCAGAGACCACCAATATGGGAGAAAAAACTGCCCTGCCACCTGCCCCCAAAAGATGTAAATTAGTGGAAAAACAAATTTTACCTATTTTACATTTATCAATGCAGAAGCGGAACTGAACGTGGCCCTCCGGAACACAATTGAGCAATTAATTTAAGCACAATGGATAGTTTTTGGGACACCATTGAAAGATACAGTTTGGGACCCCTGAAGAAGCCAATGACAATGATGATGTTGGTCTCCTTTGGGTTCATACAAGATAAGTGTTTGAATTGCTCACTGTTTGACTTCATTTGAGATTTGTAAGGAAAGCTCCACTAAAGAGAGGTTTTTTTTTGCTATTGAAGATAAAATATCATACATTTGAACTCAGTATCACAGAAGTAAAAGCTTTAAAAAGGGTTTTAAAAAAACAATGACAAATAAGTGACCCAGACATGAAAAAAACATGAGTAAAAGTCTTTCAAGATGGTTGCTGAGCTCTTTTTTCCTTCTATATATTTTCATGTTTAGATAATTGTGAAATTTTAGATTCAATTAAATCTATCAGGGTTCTTTGTAGGCTTTTGGTTCACAATTTTTTTATGAGACTGTATATATCTTTGTTTTCTTTAAAATTATCTCCTTGCTAAACTCCAGCATTTACCTAATGGCTCTTAATCAGAAGAAAATGATATTCAAACCATCCTTCCTTCATTTTTGACTATCTAGCCTGAAATATTGGGATGAGTATAGACAGAATGTTGTGTCTTCTCTTCAACCTTCTGATTTACATTTTCTAATCTTTCATAATCCCTTTGAAGAGAATTTGCTTTCTTGCTTCATTTAACAATAGCTCAACATCTGCCACAGCTGGTCTAGATTAAGTTCTCATTGTAATTCTTCAGCCAATGTTTTTATTCCTTGTCATTCACCTGCACTCATAAAACTATTTTTTTAAAGATATTGGGTTCTCTTATCTGTTTTAACTATCTCCAACAGACCTTAAAATAATAAGTAATATGCAATGGTGAGGATCTGAGATGTGAAATAAATATGCTAAAATTCACAATAAGGGTGTCTTTAGTTTTGAAAGTGTTTTGACTACTTGGTCTCAAAAGTATGGACCCCAGACATCCTGGGCCCCTCATAAGAATGTACAGTTAATGGTTCTTTCTGTCTGAGGTACAAAACCTTGCTGGTTTTGACTCCTCTTGGATGAAGTTCAAGCAAGGAAAGAGGGCAGTGCTGAGAGGAGCTTGAAGAGGAGAAGCTTTTTCTTTTGATGATAAATTGATGATTCTGATGTGGAAGGTAAATTTGTATAGGGCATCTAAGGCTACAATTAAAGATGTGTTATTTTACTACTAACTCTTGCTGTTTTAGCACAGGTCCCATTTTATGCAATGAGACCTAATTAATAATAACTGGGGCTAACAGTAAAATAACCTGTCTTAATGGTAGCCTACTTTGATAACTTCCCCCTTAATTAAAGACAAAAGAAATGTCTCTAGAAATGGAAATCACTGCTATATGTAATAAAAGTGAGCCACGCATTGAGTAATCAGGCCATTGTGGCATCACTGAGGAGGTTGGCTCTTATTGATGGAATGAGGCATTATGACATCACAATATCAGCTCTGGTTACCAGGGACTGAAACTCTTTACACTAAGGGGGAAAGTTATCAACGTGGGCTACTGTTAAGATGTATTATTTTACCACTAACTTATGCTATTTTAGCACAGGTCCCACTTTATGCAATGAGGTCTAGTTACTAATAACTAGGGTCCATAGGAAAATATCCCAACTTGACGGTAGCCCACATCATAGGCACCAACATTTCAAAATGATTGGGGGTGCCTAACATGGTACAAATTGCCCTCCCTGGACACAATGAAGGAGCGTATCAATATTGGGGGTGCTCAGCACCCACTGGCACCCACAGAGTTGGCTCCTGAGACCCACTTTGATAACTCCTCCCTCTCCTGGGTTGGTAAACGATTAAGTCTATGTTTTTAAAATCCCTAGTATTTTCTAAAACACTTACTGAATGCAGAGCCCTATATAAAATGCTTATCATGTCACCAAATAAACACATATAAGTCCTGACATACACAATGGGAATGGCCATTTTAGAAAAAAAATATGTTCAAAAAAAGAATGGCATTAAGAGGGAGTATTCATTTGTAAATAACACTATATTCACTTGTAAGTGGTGCCACTTTACAGATGCAAACAATTTGGATATCCATGGGGAACTGGTGGCTCGATGATCAAAAAAAACTATATGGTATGGAAGCCCTGCCCAGTGCATCCCAGGATGCATTGGGAAGGGCGCTGCCATTTTGGAGGCGGCGCTGAAGGCTCCCTCCTCCATCATCTTAAGGTGGTGGGGGTTGGGGATGCTAGTCCACTGGGGGGGGGGGCTGCTAGACCTCTAGCCCTCTCTTCTGTCAGGGGTTGAGGGGTCAGTCAGGTCCTCTGCTGGGGGGTCGAGTCAAGTCAGGGGAATCTAGACCACCAGGGCCTCTGTCTAGAGGGGGGGGGGTCTGGAGCCTGCACCAGTATGTTTGACAGGTCCGTGCTTATTTTGACAGTTCGGACCTGTCAAACAACTTCTGCGGGAGGATTGCGCCTTGGGTGCATGCTCAGGCACAATCCTCCCGCAGAAGTAGCCCGGTGATCAAAACTAGTAGCACGCATAAATTTGCATGCTATTAGTTTTGATCATCAGGATGTTGTTGCCCCACGTTGTTCCGGTGCTAATTTTACAGCGCTGTTTGGAACAACATGGGAAAACTGATCATCGGGACCTCAATGAGGTGCTGTCCAACACATACACACTTTGAAGCACTTCTGAACCCCTAAAAGGTAAACACGGTCCTCCCCTCAAGTTCTGTTCCCAAATTCAGGTCCATGGAATTTGTTAGTCGACAGCTGTACTTGAGTCAAAGCAGGTATACATGCTGCTGAGGAAATCTTCTAGGACACCCCCAACTTGCAGTTCTAAAATTCAAAATATTTATATACTTGGAAGAACCGGCTAACTCACACCTCCTTTCCATTCAATCTCTTTATCTGTGTTTTATGATAACAACATAATAGCAGTTCTGTGGAAATGGCATTAGAAAACATAAACAAACCAAGAAAGCAAAAGTCCGCTGAACAAGTGGCAATGGGGATCATTTTTAAAGCACTTAGACTTACAAAGTTCAAGGCACTTTTGTAAGTCTAAGTGTTTTGAAAATACACCTCAATGTGTAAGTAATGCGGAGAAATCCACCTCCATAGGCATCTGTCCTCTCTGCATTTCTGAAAATGGGATGCAAGAAACAATGAGGTGTACATAATGCTCTAAATTACACGTGTGCAAAATGCCTGGTTGCACAGCTTTGGGACAGGACAGTAACGAAAGCAGAAGGGCTCTGAGAAAACTCCATCTAACTGTATAGGTTCATAACAGACCACATTTTTTTATCTAATGATGTACTGACATGAAAAAAATTAACCAAAGTGAGGCTCCTAATTGTAGTTGTCCTGGTATTAAATGTACAAATTTCTTTGGCCTTAGCTACATCTGGAATTATCCTGATATTTAAGACTATAACAAGGAACATCTGTGAAGCAGAAAACTATCGAAGAAAAAGAAATGTAGAGCAAGCGAGGCTAATACAGCTCTGAAAAATTCCCTTTAAATCAAATGAGTGAAGAGGTTGCTGAACTGCGGGTACAAGGTCTCTACTGTCCTCTCTCTTCATTAAATGTGGAAGATAAACTACCTCTGAAATGCTTGAACCAGCTTTTTCTGGGATCTTCAATACTTGCGAGAGATCATTTTTAAGTAACAAACTCAAGCCTGAGTAGTGTATTAGAAATGAATACTACTTATCTTTTTATAACACTACTGAAGTGAAAACTATTCAAGTATCATATGTCCCTCGCCCGGAGAGCTTACACCTCAGGCAATGGAGGGTGACCTGATTTGCCCATGATCAAGCAGAGCAGCAGAAGCAGGAATTGCTGTTTGTGCACTAGAAATGTCCTGCCAGACCATCTATCCAGCCCAAAACAACACAAATCCCACAGTAGTCTGTGGGTTTTCTATGCTGTTTGCTGTCCCTGTAATACAGTCTAAACAAAGGACATTCCACCTTCGCCAATCTGCTATTAGTTATGATGATACTGGGTTGCCAGTTAAAGTTTCTCATATGGACAGAATCTGGGTCCAACAGCTCACTCGCTCAGTCGCATACATAAATAACCCTAGAATTGCCAAGAGGAATTTTCTTTACCCCAGTAATCCTATTTCTAGTTCCAAACATAAATCCTGTTCCTCGGGTGTTGGATTATTAGTTTGAATACATAGAAACATAAAAACAAGACAGCAGATAAGGGCCAAATGACCCACCCTGTCTGTCCATCCTCAGTAACCACTAACTCCTCCTTTTCCCAGGGGATCCCACATGCTTGTTCCGTGCTTTTTTGAATTTTGACATAGTCTTGGATAGCTTCCTAAAAGAAAAGTCCATAAGCCATTATCAAAATGGACTTGAGAAAAATCCACTGCTTATTTGTAGGATAAGCAACATAAAACATACCGTTTTGGGATCTTGCCAGGTATTTGTAATCTGGATTGGCCACTGTTGGAAACAGGATGCTGGGCTTGATGGACCTTCGGTCTGTCCCAGTATGGCAATACTTATATATTTATGTCTCCACAACCTCCACAGGGAGGCCATTCCACGCATCCACCACCCTTTCCATGAAATAGCATTTTCTTAGATTCCTCCTCAGCCTATTTCCTCTTAATTTCATCCTATGCCCTCTTAATCCAGAGTTTTCCTTCAATTGGAAAAGGCTCTTCTCCTGTACATTAATGCCTCTGAGGTATTTAAACATCTGTATCATATCTCCTCTCTCCCAGCATATACAAGTTAAGGTTCTAAGCCTGTCCTTATATGTTTTATGACAGAGACCACTTACCAATTTTGTAGCTGCCCTCTGGACCGACTCCATCCTGTCTATATCTTTCCATAGGTGCAGTCTCCACAATTGTATGCAGTACTCTAAATGGGGCCTCACCTCTTTTTTTCCTGCCGGTTATCTCTCTCCTTATGCACCCAAGCATCCTTCTGGCTTTGGCCATCACCAGTAGTGGAGCCAGGTTGACAGCACGGGGGGAGTGAAAGTGGCGCGAGAGTAGACTTCCACTGGCACACATTTTCAATGAAACACAACGAGAAAAAAATAGGCGCCTGCGCCAGCAGAACTCCGTTTGGGGGAGCGGGCGCTCCCCTGGCGCCCCACCTAGCTATGCCACTGGCCGTCACCTCATCTACCTGTTTGGCACTTTAAAGTCATCAGACACAATCATCCCCAAATCTCATTCTTCTTCTGTACATAGAAGAATTTCACCCCATATATTGTACCATTCCCTTGGATTCTTGTAACCCAAGTGCTGACTTTAAAAATGCTGACTGCCATGGCTCAATATTGACTGGTCAGGTTTTCTATAACATAAAGCATGAAACCAAAGTCAGTATCTTTAATTTTATCTTCGGTATTACAGGGAGCCAGTGTATACTCGTCACTAATTTTCTAGACAGACCCAACAAAAAACACCAGTGATCAAGCAACGAAAGGGGGAAGTTATCAACGTGGACTACCATTAAAATGGATTATTTTACTATTAACCACAGTATTTAGTAATTAGATCTCCCTGGATGAAATGGGACCTGTGCTAAAATAGCATGAGTTAGTAGTAAAATAACACATCTTAATAGTAGCCCATATTGATAACTATGCCCCTAAAGGGGTTAGTTATTAAGCTGTGGTGAATGTCAGACTTTTACCACATCTTAAGTTTCCTACAGGAATGACTACCTGCTGTAGCTCAGAACTGCAGATTGATCACTTGTGTAGTATATAATAACACTGCTTTCAATTAACCTTGCAAGCAGCATTATTCACGCTGCCTGGGAGCATTGAGATACTTCTTAAAGGGACCAGTCAAACTATTGATGCCCCCTGCCCTGAAGACCCCCCCTCCCAATTCTACTACTAATCATTTCTATAGTGCTACCAGTGCTAGACACAATGCTGTACACATTATATGCAGGTACTTTCTCTGTCCCTAGAGGGCTCACGATCTAAGCTTTTATGCTTGGGGCAATGGAGGGTTAAGTGACTTGGCCAAGGTCACAAGTAGCTGCAGTGGGAATTGAACCCAGGTTCACAGGATCAAAGCCCACTGTACTAACCATTAGGCCAATCCTCCACTCTGATGCCCCCTGCCCCAAACACCTACCTCCGTCCACACAAGCACCCTCCCATGCCCCCCTCCCCTTTCAGGGCCTACCTTTAGTAATCCGTGGTGGCTAGTGGGGTCAGGCAGGAGTGATCCCCAATCACTTCGGCCCTTTGTCAGTACAGGATTCAAAATGGCACCAGTGACCCCTAGCGTTAGTCTAGTGGTACTACCACTGGGTGTCTTGCTGCCTTAATTTACAGAACAATGAGGTATTTGCATGCTTTGTGTCTCATTCCTGTGTATCCCACAGTTACTTATTTTCATGTGTATTATGGTAATATAATGCATTTTATCACCCTTTAATATGCATTGAGGGGCAAATAATGCACCTAGGACCATAACACACATTGATAACTACCCCCTAAGTTTAGATCTCTGTGGGTCAAGTATGATCTTAAAGCCTGTACTAACTACAACTTCCAGAAAAGCTGTTCTGACAACTTTTCATACCTGGGTCTCCAGATCCAAAGATGAATCCAATTTTAAAAACCCAGATCTTTAGCCCTTTCTGAGGAAGTGCAATATGTTCCATTAACTTGAATTTTGAGTATCAAAGATAATGGTCCACCTTTCCTTTAAAAAAAAAAATAATAATCTTTTTTTTTTTCTCAATTTAACTTAAAATTAGTTTCACCAAGCCAACCAGAAATTTAAACATGAAGAAGTGCCTCCTCTGTATCCCTTTGTAAAGGCATCAGTAAGTGAAATCCTCTGCATAAAGATGAAGGATTAGCATACCTTTTTATACTGGTCCCTGAAGCAAATGATGAGGCACGATGATGCTGTGAGGCGCAGAATGGTGGTGATATGGCTGCTGAGGAACAGACATTGCATAGCTGCTTCTGAATGGACTCTAATCTCTATTCTCCTTGGCTCTTAGAATGTCAGTACTGGGGTTCAGATCTGCAGATCCCTGTTATGTCCTATGAGAAGGTCCTCAGCAGCGATGAAAGTGCTCTGAAATGGATAACCACCCTGAAGAAAGTTGGAATCGTGCTGTTAGATGGCGCTCCTGTTGCACAAGGAGAGCTGATTACACTTGGCAAAAGAATTGGTTTTATGCGCCTGACGTTTTATGGGTGAGTTAATTTTTCAGTTTGTGCTTTCTGCTGTCTACCATTAGTTATTTACACATGCAGGACCTTCTCAATGAGCACTTTCTCAAATGCTGATTACATAAAGAAATATATTAAAGTTAGCAGAATTTATAATAATTCATCATGAAAGAATAAGCAGGAACTGTTTTTATTATTGCTTGTGTAGCATTATTTTCATTCTCTGCAATCTTGGGAATTCCCTGCATCTCATTGTGTTTTCATATGAAATGTACAATCGCTGGCAGCAACCACACGATTTTATCTCCCTGTCTTCCACTGCAGATAATGAACTGGACTTTAGAACCCATAGGAGACTGCATGGAAGTTTCTGGGTGAAATGAGCTACATTAATAGAAATTACTGTAATAGTGTGTGTGGGAGGGAGCTGGTGTAATTCCTTGCCCTCAAAATTAAAACTCAACTTTTTCATTAAAAGGACAGTACATGAGGCTGATTAAAAAAAAAAAAAGTTTGACGATCCCTGGTGTAGTGCAGCAAGAAACATTTACAACAGGAAATGGAGGCAGGGCCACCAAGAAGGGAGGCAGGGAGGAAAGATTGCCCGGGCCCAGCCTCCAAGGGGGGCCTTGCACCGGCAAGGCTTCCAGAGGCAGGCAGAAGGTTCTGCTCCTGTGTGTCAGGACCCGGTTAATTGCGTTAGCACGATAACCCAGGTCCCGGCACACAGGATCAGGAGAGTGACAGACTGAGAGAGGAGCAGACACAGGAAGGTAAAGGGGCAGGGGTGGTGGTGGTGGGCAGAGAGGAGGGGGGTGACAGTGGCAGGATCCTGAGTGGGGGGGGGTGGCTGTGGCAGCCCAAGTGTGGGGGCAGCAGCAGCCCAAGTGGAGGGAGTGGTGGAGGCTGCTGCTCAAGTGGGCGGGGGGGGCAGCGGCGGCTCTGCCCAGGCCTGGCATTGTCTCTCGGCAGCACTGAGTGGAGGATAGGTACATCCCAATGAGCATTCAGGCTAAGATGCAGCCAAGTCTCTGTCCACTAAGTTTGCATATCTCTGCTGCTGCACTGCACAGTGGTAATCCCTTCTTTAAAAATCACTTTTCCAATGGCAAGTGAAAGGAAACAACGGAGACACCAAAAGAAATGCAAGTTCTAACAAAGTGGTTTACAATATCTAACAAGCTTAAAAACATTATAAAACATTTAAAACATTGATAATGAGTGTGACTGCTGGACCGTTCAGATCTTTATCTGTCGTCATTTACTATGTTACTATTGGGCTCATTTTCAAAAGAGAAGGACGTCCATCTTTTGACATAAATCGGAAGATGGACGTCCCTCTCCCAGGGTCATCCAAATCGGTATAATTGAAACCCTATTTAGGACGTCTCCAACTGCACTCCGTCGCAAGGATGGTCAAAGTTCAAGGGGGCATGTCGGAGACGTAGCAAAGGCGGGACTTGGGTATGCCTAACACTTGGACGTCCTTGACCCATAATCGACAAAAACAAGGACGTCCCTGATGAACACTTGGATGTTTTCACCCAGACCTGTTTTTCTTATGACTAAGGCACAAAAAGGTGTCCGAAATGACCAGATGACCTCCCGTTACTCCCCCAGTGGTCACTAACCACCTCCCACCCTCAAAAAACATCTTTAAAAATATGTCATGCCAGCCTCAGATGTCATACTCAGGTCCATGATAGCGCATGAAGGTCCAAGGAGCAGTTTTAGTGGGTACTGCAGTGCACTTCAGACAGGCGGACCCAGGCCCATACTCCCCCTACCTGTTACATTTGTGGAGGAAACAGCGAACCCTCCAAAACCCACCACAAACCCACTGTGCCCACATCTAGGTGCTCCCCTTCACCCTTAAGGGCTATGGTAGCGGAGTACAGTTGTGGGTAGTGGGTTTTGGCGGGGGGGGGGGGGACTCAGCACACAAGGTAAGGGAGCTATGTACCTGGGAGCAATTTATGAAGTCCACTGCAGTGCCCCCTACGGTGCCCGGTTGGTGTCCTGGCATGTAAGGGGAACCAGTGCACTACAAATTCTGGCTCCTCCCACGACCAAATGGCTTGCAATAGGATGTTTTTGACATGGACGTTGGTTTCGAAAATCGCCGAAAGTCAGAAATGTCCATGTCTAGGGACGACCAAATCTAGGGATGTCCAAATTTAAGGATTTGGACGTCTCTGACGGTATTTTTGAAACGAAAGATGGATGTCCATCTTGTTTCGAAAATACGGGTTTCCCTGCCCCTGGATTTAGCCATTTTGCAAGGACGTCCAAATTGAAAATTGGACATCCCTTTCGAAAATGCCCCTCTATGTTGCATTAGTATTTGTAGATTTTTAAATTCCTATTTTACCTATCATAGCAGCTTTCCTTTCACTGCTCTGTATTCATAATTTTTGCTTGGTACTAAAGGCCAGAGTACAGAAATGAAGTAAATGGAACAATGTACTGTTCCAACATAGAGTTCAAAGGTAATAAAGAAGGGATTCTGGGTGCACCATAGTTAATTTCTTTCCTGACTTAGGGGGTCCTTTTACTAAAGTTTTCTAGAATCTAACATGGGATTTTACTGTGTGCTAAGCCCAGATTTAACACAGCACTTTGGGGGAGTTTTTTAAATATATTCAGTGGTGTGCTGGAGCCGGCTCTGTCCGGCTTGCAAGAGCCACTTGTTAATTTTTGACAGCTCTTGCGAGCCAGTTGTTGTTTGGGGCGAGCCGGCTCCATTACAGAGGTAAGCATGGCAGGAGGGCGCCATGCTTACCTCCCCTCCCGCTCCCAAACATGTGCAGTGATTGTCCTTCGCCCCCCACCGTCCCCTCCCGCTCCCATCCATCTTGTTTAGTACCTCTCCGTTGAAGCGCCGCCTTATTTAAGCCCTGCTGCGTCTCCAGCCTTCCCTCCCTGCTTGCTTCGATGAGTTCGTTCATGCCCTTAGTCCCGCCTTCTGACGTCATCAGAAGGTGGGATTAAGGGCACGATGAACGAACTCATCAAAGCAAGCAGGGAGGGAAGGCTGGAGACGCAGCAGGGCTTAAATAAGGCGGCGCTTCAACGGAGAGGTACTAAACAAGATGGATGGGAGCGGGAGGGGACGGTGGGGGGCGAAGGAAAATCGCTGCACATGTTTGGGAGCGGGAGGGGAGGGCAGGGGAGGGAGGAGAATTGCTGGGCAGGGATGGGTAGAGGGGAGCAGGGGAGAGAAGCCAATTGCTGGGCAGGGATGGGTAGAGGGGGGCATGGGAGAGAAGCCAATTGCTGGGCAGGGATAGGTAGAGGGGGGCAGGGGAGAGAAGCCAATTGCTGGGCAGGGATGGGTAGAGGGGGCAGGGGAGAGAAGCCAATTGCTGGGCAGGGAGGGCAGGGGAGAGAAGACAATTGCTGGGCATGAATGGATAGAGGGGGGCAGGGGAGAGAAGAAAATTGCTGGGCATGGATGGATAGAGGGGGGCAGGGGAGAGAGGAGAGTTTCAGGACAAGGATGGAGGGGAGAGCAAGAGAAATTCTGGACATGGATGGAGGGGAGGGAAGGGACAAGGGAGAGAGAAGAAATCCGGAGGGAAGATAGAGGAAGGAGATTAGATGAGGGAAAAGGAAGTGAGGAGAGAAACTGCACATGGATGGAGAAAATAGGCAGAAGCTGGATCCACTGTACAGTCAAGTCTGCGGAGGACCAGAAATGAAGAAGAAAGGAGGAAAGAAAGAAAGAAATGGAAAGGAAGCCCTGGAAACGGAGTCAAGGGAACAGATAGAGAGCAGCAGAATCAGATACTGGGCCAGCATGATCAGAGAAACAAAGTCACCAGACAACAAAGGTAGAAAAACATTTTTTATTTTCATTATAGTGTTTGGAATATGTTCACTTTGAGAATCAGGTGCTAAACGTTAAAAGTTTATATTTATTTACTTATTTATGGCATTTTATCCCATATTAAACATAAATTAGATTGGAACCTGGGATCATTTAATTTTTTTTCCTGGAGAGAGTAATGCATTGCCCCCCCCCCCCCCCCCCCAGCTATAGCCAGCTCTGCAATTTTGGGGGGGGCGCAGAGGTGAACGGGGGGCACAGAGATGGATGGGGGGCGCAGAGGTGGATGGGGGGCGCAGTGGTGGACGGGGGGGTGCCGAGGTGGACCGGGTAGAGAGCCTGTTGTTAAAAATTTACCAGCGCACCACTGAGTATATTGTATTGCAGGTCACAAACTAATGTTCTCATCCATGTGTGGTACCTACCTAGGGTCAACGTGGGAGCGTTTGCTGCCTCCTATTTACCAGTTAATACCTGTTAAGTATAACACACTAGCTGGTTAATGCTTCCACGCAAAACTCTCTGCCCATGACATGCCCTCTCCCAAAGATATTTTTTTTAAAATCAGTAGTGCACGGGTTAGCATACACAAACAGGCAAAAATCACAAAAGCTTCAATGTATTTCTGCAGTAGTCTGTACATGCTAATTGTACATTAAGGGCTTAATGGTCTTTAGTAAAAATGCCACTTAAGTAAACTAATCCATTTGTTTTTCCAAACTAAGCCATCTGAGGTTGCATCAAGCGAGAGAATTTCCCAAGTGTTTGCTTGCTTCACAACTGTTAGCCCTTTGTCTCCATTTGATGGTCAATGAGGCACCTCACACTTCAGGAAAGTGCAGGACTGAAGTGTCAAATAATAGCATGTAGATTTGTAATTAATTTGAAGATATAGCCTTGAAGTGTTTGAGCATACTGTTTTTAGGATTTGCAATTTTATCAATGTAGCTCAACATAATCTTTGTTTTGTACTAGTTTCAAGAGCTCTCCTGAAAGTATAACGCAGAAATGTAGACCTATGAACCCTTCAGAGGACGCCATAACTACTTTGTAACTAAAAATGCATTTTTTTTCTCTATTATTGAGAAAAAAATGCTACATCCACATTTCTGGAGGGGTTATTTTTCAGTTGAATAGTTTTCATGCTGGGGATAAAGTTGACAAAGATTTATCTTAAGAGCTGCTAACCATCTTTGCATGACTAGACCCATGCACAGACATATGCATTCCTTCATATCAAAGTAATGGAACAAGAACTTAGGAAACATGGGGGAATCACGTAAAACAAACAGTGCTTCAGAAAAATAAAAGGCAGGTACTGTGCAGACATTCATTCTGTACTGATTTATTTATTCCTTTAAACTAAGACCAGACATGGCTCAAAAAATACAGACTATAGCCAAGATGTGATCAAAATGAAACAGAACACTGAAGAGCTTAGAAAATTTGAGCGTATTTTTTTTTTCTTGTGGTTCAGCCATATTCTCCTGCTCCTTGTAGTTTCCAGCTCGGTCGTAGCCAGCCTGTACAATGCTAAGGTCATCAACTATTCAAGTCAGTCATAACGTATAAGATGAGCCATGATGAATCAAACCAAACACTGTCCCCAACGGGCTGTTCTGGGTCACTAGGAGATACTCAAACAATAGATCCATTTTGTGCAGTTCCCTCCCAGCATTAGCATTCCAAGGCTACTTGGCTGATATAACGATATATGGACTTCTCTATGAATTTGTTCAAGCCCATAAATGTCTTCACCACATCCTCTGGCAACACATTCCAAAGCTTGATTGTTCATTCAGTAAAAAATACTTTTTCAGTCTGCTATCCTGTTAGTTTGATGGTGTTTTCCCCTAGTCCTGGTACAGTGTTAAGGCATAAAGAACTGTTAGCCGTTTACTAGTTTCACACCAACACATGATTTTATAAACCACTATCATATCCTTTCTCTATTATAGATTCTCCAGACTGACGAACCCTAATCTAAGGGAGCAGTTCCTTTTCTGGTATCATCTTTGTTGCCTTTCTCTGTCCTTTTTCAGTTTTGCTATCAGTTTTTGAGATGGAGCAATCAGAACTGGTCACAGTATTCAAGATATGATTACACAGCCATTATACAATTTTCTGTTTTCTTCTCCATTCCTTTCTAAATAATTCCTAATGTTCTATTTGCTTTTTCAACCATGGCCACACACTGAAGAGAGAGGATTTTAATGTATTGTCAACAATAATTCCAAGATCCTCTTACTGAGTGATGACTCCTAATTGGAACCTTTAATCTTATAAGCACAGACAGGATTTCTTTTTCTCTTTGTGCATCACTTTGTACTTGTCCACATTACATGTTACCTGCCATTTTGATGCCTACTTCCCCAGTCTGGCAAGGATGATAGGAATTATTAGGGAAGGGATGCAAAATAAGACTAAGAATATTATAATGCCTCTGTTTCACTCCGTGGTGCAATCTCCCATATGAGGAAAGGCTAAAGGGGTTAGGGCTGTTCAGCTTTGAAAAGAGACGGATGAGGGGAGATATGCTTGAGGTTTACAAAATCCTGAGTGGTGTGGAATGGGTAAAAGTGAATCGATTTTTCACTATTTGAAAAAGTGCAAACACCAGAGGTCACTCAATTAAATTACATGGAAATACTTTTAAAACAAATAGGAGGAACTATATTTTCACTCAAAGAATAGTTAAGTTCTGAACTCATAACAGCGGTTTGGGCAAGTTCCTGGAGGAAAAGTCCATAGTCCGCTATTGAGACAGACATGGTGTAGCCACTACTTGCCCTGAGATTGGTAGCATGGAATGTTGCTACTAATTGGGTTTCTGCCAGGTACTTGTGACCTGGATTGGCCGCTGTTGGAAGCAGGATACTGGGCTAAATGGACCATTGGTCTGACCCAGTATGGTTATTCTTATGTTTTTATGAAGATTTGTCCCTTTTCCAGATCATTAATGAAGATTTGTCCCTTTTCCAGATCATTAATGAATGCATTAAATGACTAGTCCCAGCATATCACACACGTCTTTTAGCTCTACTCTTTGCTTCCTGTCTTTTAAGCCGGTGATTCACATTAAGACATCTCTAACTTCCTAAGGAGTCTCTAATGAGAATCTTTATCAAACACTTTCTGAAAATCCAAATACACTGCATTGACTGATTCACTTTTATTCACATGCCTATGTACACCTTCAAAGAATTCAAACAGATTAGTAAGGCATGGCCTCCCTTTTCTAATCAAAGCTGGCTCTTTCCTATTAAGCCATTTTTACTTATATAGCCAATAATTTGGTTTTTAACTTCCACAATTTTATTAGGCACCAGCATCAGTTTCAGAACTCCAAATATCATAGCAACAGTCTTTTGACAAAGGTCACAAAACCAGAATTGGAGGGTTGGGAAATCCAAGATGGCCGCACCTAGCTAAGTTGCTGTGAGCCTCGTTTTCCGTGCTCTATCAAAATGCCTAAACGAAGAGGGAGAACAACGAGCAGAGCTTCCCCGTTACCTCCCTCCTTACCTGGTCCGATGGATCGTTTTTTGAGGCCACAGGGAGCTACTTTAGACGGCGGAATGCAGCCAGTAGGGAATGCCGGCAATTTGGAGATTTCGGCTTCTCCTGGCTATGAAGTCACCTTGAGCCCTGCTGTGCCCACCCCTCCTCCCCAGCCGATCGGCGCAAGTTCTTTCCTTACTGAATCGACGGGGTCCACTCCGGAAGGTGGTAGGGGCCCAGAGGAACGCCGATTGGAAGCTTCATTTACATCTCAGGTTGGAACGGAGGGCAGTATGCCCATGGAACCGCCGCGGATCGAGGGAGGAGGACCTGAGGGACTGGGTGAGACTCGTGAGCGATTTTCTGAAAGGTTTGAATTACCTAAAGAGTTAGTGACTAAACCGAAAGAAGTGACATTAGATGCATTATGGGACTTAGTTTCTAATCTGGGACAAACCTTCCTAAAACAGACTAATGAAGTATTGCCAAAAGTAAAATCCTTGGAAATTGAACTACAAAAAAAAGATGAACAGCTTAAAGAGTTAAATGATAAAGTGGATAAAATGGATCAAAGAATTGTGAAGATTGAAACAATACAACCTATTATGACGAAAGATTTGACAAACCTCAGACTGAAAACTGAAATTTTTGATAATTATACTAAAAGTTACAACCTGAGATTGTTAATTTCCCTAGACTACAGAATGTTGCTCCTCTTGAGATGTTGAAACGCTATATGCGTGAGATTTTGATGATACCTGAGTCGAATTTACCACCATTAACTATGGCATATTATATTCCTGGGAAAGATTTGAACCAACTTGATAACCCGATTGATGTCTCTCTTTGCTTCAGACTTCTGACTCTGAATTAGCAACTGCCGCCACGTTAGTGACGACAGTTGCATTATTACCGGATAAGAATTGGATCTTTCGTTTATTTTTCCGAAATAAAGATAAGCCTTTTTTGGGCTTTAAAATATTATTATTTCCTGATGTCTCTAAAGAGACTAGAAGACGGAGGAAACAATTCTTGCTCCTTAGGCCTGAAGTTGTGCACTTGGGAGGAACCCTTTTTTTAAGATACCCCTGCAAGTGCATAATAAGGCTTAGGGAGAAGAAATATGTATTCACAGAACCAGCTCACGTATCGGCACTTATTGCCTCGGTAAAAGTGGATAAGCATTAAATTATAAGATAACTCCACTTAGCAAGGTTTGCACTATCCGTTATATATTTCCTTTTGTTATACTCCCTTAGATTTCCTAAATCTTGGATTTCTAATTTATGGACTTGAGTATTGGCTACCTTGAAAATGTATATTGTTTTTTTTCTTATATATATTTTCTTAATTTTCCTTAGTAGTTATATAACTGCTTTATCTGGATACTTTCTTAAGCAAGATGTTTCTTGTAATAAAATGGATAAATGAATAAATATTAAAATTAAAAAACAAAACAAAACCAGAATTGGGCTAACCTGGAACCTAAGTCTGGCCATTAAGTATCACTATTGAGGAATGACTTAGACTTCTTTCCTCTATGACAAGAATGAGCAAACACTGGCCTAGATGCCACATTGGTGACCACTGCCTAAATGGCAGGTCATTCTGTCAATGGGATCTCCCTTGGAGCTCTGGTAGAGGGGTAGTAAAGTTCCCCTCAGGGTTAGTGTCAAATAGTGTGTACAGAAAGGAAGGCGTATATCCTGCCTTTGCCTGCTGGCCTACAGACTTTACTTCCATTTGTGGACTGTGGACCTGAAGACTTGGACACTTAGAAAATAGTGAGCTGAAAAGAAGGAGGCTTGGGGTCAGATGTTGCCTGTGCACTGTAGTTTATCCACTCCTGCCCCAGGGACTGTAGATATTGTCTTTGTTGTATCTGCAGCTCCAGCCAGCTTGTAGAGCAGAATGGGGAATTGAACTCAGGTCTTTCACATGGCAGTTTGTAACACTTATCACTCAGCTATCAAGCTGGTCCGGCATATTAATGTTACATTACAAACTGCCCTAAAATGTAGTTTGCTTCTTATTTATGAATGGCTGTTCCAACTTCACAAATGCTCACATCTTTCACATACATGTGTTGGGGTATCAACCAATTTTGAGGCAGTGCTCATAATGCATTTGAAAATCCTATTATAGCTTCTTGTGCTCCATGTGAAACAGCTGTGCATATAATACATATCAGGCTTAATTGCTAGAAGCCAGAACATTTGTGATTAATTACCTAAACATAGACATCTACAAAACGGAATTAGTAGCATGCCCAAAGTAAAGACATGTGCAGACGGGTAACAGTGTTAGTTTAAAATAGTAAAAGCAAGAGGCTGGTGGCATCTTATAGATCGATTGATTTGTTGAGATATAAGCTTTCAAGGACTTAGTCAACTTCATCAAATAATTCAGTCAGAATTAGGATCTACCAAACTTTGAATGTGGCCAGTAAAAATTGAAGGATTACTTACTGAATGGATTGGAAATTCATAAAGATTCAATGAAAAGGGTGGCACCTTTAAAGCTGCGTAGAGGTTGGGAAACCAACCATACAATGATCACTATGATGGTACTGAGCAAACAAATTCAGAGTTTTCAGAGAAAGTAAATCTTCTACAGGCCTCTTCTTCATGTGGGCCAGTAAGGTCAGGGCCGCTGAGAGGGGGGGACAGGGGGGACAAAAGTCCCGGGGCCCGGCGCCACCGCCGCCTGGCCCGCCCTCTGTCGCCGCCTGGCCCGCCCTCCATCACTCCCAGAACTAACCTTAAGCCTCCTTTCACTTCGCAGCAAGCAGCAGCAGGTCAGGCCACTCCTTCCTTCCGTGTCCCGCCCTCGCCTGACGTAACGTCCGCGAGGGCGGGGCATGGAAGGAAGGAGGAGAGTTCTGCCCTGCCGCTGCTTGCTGCGAAGTGAAAGGAGGCTTAAGGTTAGTTCCGAGGGCCCGGCCCGATAGCGGGTGGAGGGGGCCCGGCGATCTCGGGTGGGTGGCGACCTCGAGTGGGCGGGGCCCGGCAATCTCGGGTGGGGGGGCCCGGGGGCGGCCTTGTCCCGGGCCCGGCTCCGGCTCTCGGCAGCCCTGAGTAAGGTTCATTAGTTCTCATACCCACTGGCAGCATGAAAAATATGCTCAAACTTGATTGCATAGCACAACACAATAGAACGTTTACCAATTTCTTTACCGTTCCACTTTAAATTTAATGCCACTGTTCAGCCAGAAGCTCTTTGGGGCTCTCAGCATGGCCTTCGTTGAATACAAAACTCAGATAAAGCTTGCGTGCAAAGTTCATTCACAACTACTTCTGATCTGCAATTTTTCCCTGCTCGCATAGAGTCCTATAAAGAGATAAAGCAGTTCCTTGCACACGTATTTCCTGCAGTTGGCTTCTGTAGGGATTACTAGAGAAATGGCATATTCCCTTTTGTAATGACTTCCTGGGCAAAGCACTGATTTCAATTAATGTATCCTAGTTTCAAATTATTTTATGTTACTAAAATACCAAGGATGGAGACAAGAATCATATATTACTATGTATGACATTTCTGCAAATGTCTAGATATGGAAACATGTTTCAGAATGCAGCTGAATTGTTTCACTGATATATTTATAGATGGCAAAAGTGAGTGTGGAGTTTTGTCCTGACCTCTTCCAGCTCTAAAACATGAGGTTGTACCATAAGGGCAGCAAGACAAATATAAAGTTTCAGGATAACAGGTAGCTGTTTCCTGATGGCCTTGTTAAACCAGATGTTTCAAACATATGTTTTCCATACCTCACTGACATATTTAAGCCCTATGGATTTTGCTTCAGCAATCAAAAACAGAGTTGACTGAATGAAATTGCAGGATTATTGCACCTGCATTTCTATTAATAGCAGTGTGAGAACCCTTCTTATGTAAGTAAGAGTGATCTCTATATCATACTTCAGAACAATGGAGTTTTCTGAAATAACACCACCATAATGCAGCTCGAAACAAATCAGCACCTGATTCTCTTTACCCCCCAAGATCCTTTCCTGAGTCCCTCTGTGTGCTCGGTAGTGAAAGAGAAGATTCTCATCCCCAGAAGACACTACAGACCATTAAAAACCACAAAAATCCCTGAAAATCTATGGGCACCCCCCCCCCCCCCCCCCCAGCATCTAATTTAAGATGTTGGCACCCATAACCAAGTCTGAAGATGATGGGGTGGATAGTTTTATCCCCCCCAGAGATCATAAAGCAGGTCCTAAAACAAGCAGAATCAGGCTCCTGTTCCCTCAGGTATTTTGTACCTTCAAAATCTGGTGCCCTATGAGTTGTTGCCAATGTAGCCAATGCCTGAATTCAGGCCGTACAGCTCCCTCTGAAGTCCCAGAGCTTCTGGTAATGATTTGTCCTTTTCTTCTAAATATCTGCAGCTTTTGGAAGCGGCCTGCACCAATAGGCTGATCAGATTTGGTGTTATTTAAGGTGACACATTTGCTTTCACAATTGCAGTGTCCAAAATCCAGTATCCACCATTTGGTTTCTTTGATATACCACCCTTTGTGTCTCTTTCCAGAAAATGTTTGGTTCACTAAGTCTGCTTACGCAATCAGTATCTGGAGCTTATTAACATATTTCTTTGAATATCATACTTAGCTGACAACTGTGTAGTCCAGAATGTCCCCCAAGCAGATTCCACAGCAGTCAGAAATGAAAAAATGACATTAATATCTAGCACTGCATTCTTAACTGAAGTTTTTCACCACCAGAGGACCATTACAACAGAAACCATTTCAATTTCGTCTTCAGAATGGAAGTCAATTTTATTAAACACAGACAGTCTTTGCTGACTTATGTGATTGTCACTGCAATTAGCCACATTTGAGGTTTAGTTTAAAAAAAAAATTTGGGACATTGATGCAAAATTTTTAAAACTCACTTTGCTTATGTAATTGAATGAGTGATTTGCTGTCAAGTTCCTGCCAAGGAATTATAGTAACTGTGCTCCACTCAGTGAGGACACTTTGGACCTGATGTATAAAAGTTATGCATGCTCTTCATTCTAAAAGGAAAATGCCTGGCACACAGGCCCCGGAGTTTTGTTTAAGCAGAAACTCCCAACAGTCCCCTGCAAGGCATTGCCGCAGGCATCGATAGGTGGAAACAGGAGCAGCAGAGATAATAGTTCTGGCCCTCTTCCCCCTCCTCAAAGGGCATTTTGATAAAATCTAATTTTAAAACACCGGTTTAGGCAGGTCATGGTGTAGCATTAAATCCCATATCAATCAGACATGAGAGAAAGAGAGAATGTGAAGAAGCACACATTCAAAATACAGTCAGTGGAGTTTCATACCTACCCATTTGGACACAAACTTTCAGAAGCATAGAAAGATCAAAAAGTGGCAGACTGGATAGACCACATGGTCTTTATCTGCCTCAAGTGCATGCATAGATGAAGTGCATTTCCACAACACTGCGTGTGCAGTTTCACCAATGAAAATAAGCACCTGCGCTGTAAGTGGAAGTGTCAAAATTGGGCGTCTCTACAGCTAGCAAATATGTTGGGCCTTATGCTCAAGGTTCTGTCTGGTTTTGGTGGGTCTGACCCAAATGTGCATGCTAGATTTAAAGGCTTCAAAGATCTGTGCCTATAACTGGGTGCACAGCAGGCCCCACCTCAGAATACTGCTTCCATGCCCATTTTTCTGCAAGTATAAAGCTGTATGTGCAATAGAGTTTTATGTGTGCACTTCTGCTGAAAATGGAATGAAGCTGACACCTACATGTAGACATCCACTAGAACACTGAACATCTAGGAGTGACTCAATTGAGTCCTTTTATAGTATTTATCTCACTGTTACAAGCAGCTGCAGGTTATAATCATGGTCCCTGTTTTTTTTTTTTAATAGCCCAAATAAGTTTCTAAACTTTTGTTTTCTGTCATACAATTAAAAAGAGGCTGCTAGTTATCTGAATTCCTGTGAACCACTTAAACCAGGTCCTTTTTGCCCTGTTTCCGACTCAAATTTCATGCTTTAAGCATTGCTTCAGGGGTTCTCAAACCACAGCTGCTTTCAAACCAGTGAGCCAGCATTTCAGCATGTCATTCACACATGTATTAAAAATGTTTTAAACCGTCCACTGTCACACATTTAAGCAATGTGTGAGTAAAATATATATCGCATTGCAAGATAATATAGAGAACACTAAGAGCCCTTTAACCAAGCTGCAGTAAGCACTAATGCATACTTATCGTGGATTAAAATGGAGCACCCCGGGACGCGCTAAGGTGTCTTGTGACACTTTTGACATGTGCGTGTGCTACTGGCGCTAAAAAATTTAATTTATTTTTTTCATGAGGGGGTGTGTCTATGCTAATCAGCACAACCAGATTACTGCATGCTGATTAGTGCAGGATTAGAATGTGAGCCGGGCTCACGTGCTAATCTTTTCTAATGACCATGCGCTAATGGTGGCCATTACTAGAAAAAAAAGGAAAAGCAGCCATTTTACTGCTGCAGTAAAAATGACCCTAGCACATGGGCACACTAAGATCACTTTTTATCACAGCTTGGTAAAAGGGCCCCTAAGAGAGGTAAAAATTGGCTTTAGTTCCCCCTTACACAGGTCTTTCACACGCATTAGGCCATTTTTACTGCTGCCATCAAAACCCCAATTTTCTATTTTTTTACATTAATGGACATGTGCTAATTTTTTGCACCGCTTTAGCTATGGGGGGGGGGGGGGGTCAGTATTCAAAAGTCTTTTTTAAGACTATTTTATCACTACTTGATTCATTTACTTCAAGTTATTTTTACAAGCACAGTGTCATGTCAAGTCTTGTTCATGGAATAAAGTTGAGTTTGTTAAATCTTCATCTCCCACGTGTTTTTCTGGAAATGTCCTGTTGACTACACTGCTCCTTCTGTCCTTTCTACTTCTCATAGGGATCCTCTTACTAAGGTGCGCTGAAAATAGCTTGCGTTAGTGTAGGCGTAGGTTTTGGGGGCATGCCGATCCATTTTTCAGCGCACCTGTAAAAAAGCCTCTTTTTATTTTTGCTGAAAATGGACGTGTAGCAAAATCAAAATTGCCGTGTGTCCATTTTGGGTCTGCGACCTTACCGCCAGCCATTGACCTAGCGGTAAAGTCTCATGCGGTAACCGGGCAGTAATGACCTGTGAGCAACCAATATGTGTATCTGATAATTTTCAGATGTGCGTATTGCATGCGCGCCAAAAATGAAATTACTGCAAGAGCCACGCAGTAGCGGGGCGGTAACTCCATTTTGGCGCATGTTTGGCGCACATAGACACTTACACGGCTTAGTAAAAGGGCCCCATAGAGGGGGATAATCGAACGCAAACGCCCATATCCATGGGCGTCTATGTCCGAGAACGGGTACGTGAAGGGGCGGGACAGACCGTATTTACGAAAAAAATGGACGCCTATCTTTTTTTTCAATAATACGGTTTGTGCCCGGCAAATGCATCGGATTTGTGCGGATTTGAGCTGGACGGTTTCGTTTTTCAGCGATAATGGAAACCGAAGGCGCCCAGCTCAAAAACGAACAAATCCAAGGCATTGGGTCATGGGAGGGACCAGGATTCGTAGTGCACTGGTCCCCCTCACATGCCAGGACACCAACCGGGCACCCTAGGGGCACTTGTAACAATTAAAAAAAAAGTTAATTACCTCCCAAGTCCATAGCTCCCATCCCCTGGGTGCTGAGCCCCCTCAAATCCCCCCCAAAACCCACTGCCCACAACTCTACACCATTACCATAGCCCTTATGGCTGAAGAGGGGCACCTACATGTGGGTACAGTGGGTTTTGGGGGCGGTTTGGAGCGCTCCCATTTACCATTTATCTCTTGTTTGTCCAGTTTGTCTGTGCTAATTAGATTGTAAGCTCTGTCGAGCAGGGACTGTCTCTTCATGTTCAAGTGTTACAGCGCTGTGTACATCTAGTAGCGCTATAGAAATGATAAGTAGTAGTAGTAGTAGGGGGGGATGGGCCTGGGTCCACCTGCCTGAATTCCACTGCACCCACTAACAACTGCTCCAGGGACCTGCATACTGTTGTGATGGAGCTGGGTATGGCATTTGAGGCTGGCATACAGGCTGGAAAAAAAAGTTGTTAAAGTTGATTTTTTTTTTATGATGGGAGGGGGGTTAGTGACCACTGGGGAGTCAGGGGTGGTCATCCCCGATTCCCTCCGGTGGTCACCTGGTCATTTAGGGCACTTTTTTGGGACTTGTTCGTGGAAAAAAAGGGTCCAAACAAAATGACCCAAATTCGTGCTAAAACGCCTTTCTTTTTTTTCGATTATCAGCCGCAGGCGCCCATCTCTCCTCGGCCGATAAACACGCCCCAGTCCCGCCTTTACCGTGCCTCTGACATGCCCCCATCAACTTTGCCCATTTCTGCGACAGATTGCAGTTGAAGACGCCCAAAATCGGCTTCGATTATACCGATTTGGGCGCCTTTGCGAGATGGGTGCCCATCTCCCAATTTGGGTCGAAATATGGGCGCCCCTCACTTTCAAAAATAAGGCTGATAGTATTTAACATTCCTCCACCCTGGTGGTTGATCTTGAGTATTTTTAAAATTACCAGGAGACACTTACTGCCTCCTATTTATAGTCAGTAAGGGCTCCCGTGTTATCCGTGCGCTAGGTTACCCCATCTTTGGAGCTCAAAACGATTTGCAACATTAGAGAGCCGATCAAACATCGGGAATAACAGCTATTCTATAAGTTACGTACACAAATCTCAAAAGGGGGTGTGGCTATGGGATGGGCAGGTCAGGGCGTTCCACTAAAGATGCACACAGTATTACTGAATGCCAGGAATCCGTGCCTAAATTATACACCAGGTTTCAGTTGGTGTAAATTCTTACACTCAAAGTTTGGCGCAGAACTTGGCTCTAAGCACTATTCTATAAATGGTGCATAACTTGGAGCACCATTATATAATAGCACTCTGTGTTGATGTTTTTCAGTGCAGGATTTTTGCACCATTTTTGGGAATCTGGTCCTATATGTCTATAGCGCACTAAAAATTATGTCTAACTTTCAGTGACCAGTTATGTGATTAAAAGGTTACCAATATGTCTGGATAAATAACAGGGGCCTAGCAAAAATTCAGTTGAGGGGCGGCATAGGGGTGGACTTGGGAGGCCAAAGCATTTCCTTTCAGTTCCCCTTCCTCCAGCTGCCGGCAGCTGCACCACATATGCTTGAGGTGTGATGTGTTTTAAAAGAGACCGTTTATGTACCTAAAACATAGTGGAGGAGTGGCCTAATGGTTAGGGTGGTGGACTTTGATCCTGAGAAAGTGAGTTCAATTCCCACTTCAGGCACAGCAGCTCCTTGTGACTCTGGGCAAGTCACTTAACCCTCCATTGCCCCAGGTAAAATAAGTACCTGTATACAATATGTAAGCTGCATTGAGCTGCCATGAGTGGGAAAGTGTGGGGTACAATGTAACAAAAATAAAATAAAACAGTGTTTCAGGTGAGGAAATGGTTTATAACATTACTGAAACTAAATAAATATCTTTGCTGAATCCATCACCAGAGGAACTACAGCAATGAAAGTTTATTAATATTCTCAAAAATGCTAATCTTCATCACAATTATAATTATATTGTCATATCCCCAGTGTGTTTTTACTAGCAAAAAAGGTGCTGGTACTCAAATGCTAAGGCCACCCTTCAGGGGTGAGGTGATCATTGATGGACCCATCCCAACAATAGCCAGGCCCACTGCAACCAGTCACAGAATCTATGACAAGGCAGAATTGGTATGTAGAGCCTGAGCTCTTTCATTAAAACTTGTGTCCATGGGTCAATTTTAGCAGACAGTAGAAAAGGTGTCGGTACTCAGTATCCCCAAGTACCCCCTCAAAAAAAGCCCTGCATATCCCTCACCTGGCAGCGCTCCTGGAGGGGGCTTTGGGGGGCATTTTGTCTGATAGGCTGACGAGGGCTGGAGGCTCGGTGTCCCTCCACTGGGCGGAGTGGCTTGGTGCTGTTTGTTTTGATATGGTTCTGGGGCTCTGTGTTCCTGCATCAGGCGGGATGGTATGGTTCTGTTCATGTGGCATGGCTCCAGGGCAAGTGTGCGCACCCTCGGGCATCCTGAAGTGGCGGCATTCCCCTTGGTGCTTTTTTGGCATCAGGTGCGCTCTTCTTGTCGCACCCCTGACATCCTAAGTGGCCCTTTAAATTCTCAGCGTCTCGGGGCACTCGGGGCTTCAGGAACGTTCTACTCATATCCTCACACGAAACAGGGGCATGTTTTAAAGAAAGAATTCACTTCAATGCTAATTGATTTCTAAAGTGGAGTAAAGTTAACATCAGTTTCTTTGTCATGACTAAGCCCAATGAATTCCCAGTTCCAAGAACACTCAGCCCACTTGAAATAAGCCAGATGTAGCCCATCAGTAAAATAACCCCCCTCACATTGTCCAAAGAAGCTTTCTTGTCTGGAGAAAAGATGAAATGTTTCTTAAACCTAGGCTTTAAAGAAATGGTAGAGGATTCACCCCCAAATTCAACTGAAGTCCCTAAAGTTGTATGTGCAAATTTAATTGAATAGAAGCCAATTAGCATCGATAACTGGCTAACAAAAATTAATTGGTGTTAATTGGATTTAATTAAACTTCACACATGTAAAAGGGGACATGACAATGGAAGGATCATAGGCAGGTCAAGGACAGTCCCACAATTTATGTGTGTTATTTATTTATTTGGATTTTGCTCACACCTTTTTCAGTAGTAGCTCAAGGTGAGTTACATTCAGGTACACTGGATATTTCTCTGTCCCAGGAAGGCTCACAATCTAAGTTTGTACCTGAGGCAATGGAGGGTTAAGTGACTTGTCCAAGATCACAAGGAAGCAGCAGTGGGATTTTGAATTATAAATTCTATACATTAAAAAAATGTTAAAATAAAATAAAAATCTTGGCAGCTGTCCTGGCAAGTAGAGAGCTTCCCAAAGCCATAATGGCTCCCCTTGAGCACTGGGAAACCATATGGATGAACAGACAACTTTATAGAGACCATGTTGGTCCCCTCCAAAGCAAAAAGCACCCTGTGCACTTCAGGGGCTATCTTTGAAATACAACACGGAACCAGAAGATTGGAGGGTGGCCAATGTGATCCTGACGTTATAGACCAGTGACCCTGGCATTGGTGCCAAGCAAAACAGTAGAGATTATTATAAAGAACAAATAACAGAGCATATACATAAGCATAGATTAATGAGAAAGCCAACATGAATTTAGTCAAGGGAAATCTTGCCTCACCAATATAATACATTCTTGAAGGGATGCATAAACATGTGGATAAAGGTGAGCACGTCTATACTGTGTAAATGGATTTTGGAAAGTCATGGGAAAGAAGGTAATGTCCTATTCGTTGTTATAAAATAACAGAGATCCGTGTCTAATTTAGACAATGGGGTTCACTGGTGTAAACAATCACACCTAAATGTAGTCGTGGTTCCCGGTGCTAAGTGTTATTCTATAAACACCTAACATTAAGCTTCATTTATAGAATAGTGCTAAGTGCTTTTTTCGGCACTAAGTTCTTGGGCTCCATTTACAGAATTTAGTCCTCACTGCGCAAAAGAAAAAAAATAACATTGGTTACCAGTTCTATTCATCTCACTTTTATGCCTATTAAGAGCACAGAACAAATGTATTCTGCCCTGAATGATCTTCTCTGCTCCCAGGAAAATGTGGAAAAATAGCTTTTTATGCATTCAGTAATTAAAATATCCAAAAGAGATGAGGCAGAAGTCCGTTGCAGCGTCTGAAGTTTTTGCTTCTGATGAAAACCTGATCTATCCCTTACACGCCCCTGCTTTAAAGAGGGGGGGGGGGGGTCATTTATATCCTCTGTCAAAATCCTGGAGACAGGAGACCCAGAAGGTCAGATTTAAAAAGAGATGAAGGAATTCGTGCAATAAGTCCATAAGCCAGTATAGCTGAACATTTTTGAAATATTACATCTTTTCCCCAGGCATTGAATTTCCTGGAATCTCAGAAAGGAAAAATGCTCCATTAAAAATACAAGAGAAACGTGTGCAGAAGGGGCTGTGGGTCCTTGACTGGCTTTTGCTAAATGAAATAATGTAGGCAGTCATCTGCATTGCTTTCATTTCCACCAGCCGGGCTCTTCTACTGGCAGGAGACTGTGGGTATACATTTAAGGAGCAGTTCGGTCTGCACTGAAGCACACAACCACCAGTTTCACCATTGTTGGGATAAGATTAAGTGCTGAGAGGTGAGGGATCTCTTACTCCTTCCACTCTCCACTCCACCATCAATGCTGCTCTCAAGGTTTTCTTTCAAACAAAGAGAAAAAGCATCATAGTAGAACAGATGCAGAAGGAGGGCTCAGAGCAAAAAATTAAAGGTCACAATTCAGTGACAATTCAGAGCAAAGAATCCGAACATCCACCTGGCCATTATTAAGATAGACTTGGGGAAAATCCACTGCTTATTTCTAGGATAAGCAGCATAAAATATATTGTAATGTTTTGAGATCTTGCCAGGTACTTGAAAACCTGATTGGTCACTGTTGGAAACAGGTTGCTGGGCTTCATGGACCTTTGGTCTGTCCCAATATGGCAAAGCTTATGTTCTTATGGCCAACTTCTGCCAAGGGCTCCATAGGCCTGGATTTACACATAGGTGAGATAGACAACTGCCTAGGGGTGTCAAATTTTTAAGACACCAAATATCCAGTCCAAAAGAAGCCTTCTTCTTACTTTAGGGCAGGGACATTTGCTACTTCAGAGAGTAATTTACTGTGGCACTGGGATTTTCTCTGCTCATCTTCTGGCACCAAAATCTTAATCCAGCCTCTGGTGATTTTCTCTCTAAACACTCTGGCTTCCCAAGGGTTCTCTGCAAGACTCTTTGAAAAGATATTTGTATCATTTATTGTTCCAAGACAAATTAATTATCTTCAGGCTGGGTACAGGTGTCAGACATGAGGCAAAGCCCCCCCTCCATTGCCCAGGTACAAAATAAGTACCTGAATATATGTAAACCGCTTTGAATGTAGTTGCAAAAACCTCAGAAAGGCGGTATATCAAGTCCCATTTCTCTTCCCCTAGCTCCCAAGCCATTGCCCTCCTGGAGTTTCTTCTGATTCCTTCAGCTCTCTTTAAAAGAAGAGAGAAACCCCATCTTCTTTTCCTCTCCTGAGGTCTCCTGTAGTACAGATATTGACTGTGGTACGGATGCTTTGTTTTGGGGCTGCAGGACTTCAGAACCTTCCCCAGCCTGTGATGTTTCTCAGTGTGGACAAGAGCACTCCTTCTTACTAGAAAAGACACTAGAGGTCTTGGTATAAAATTAGCTTCTACTACTACTGGAAAACAAAAGTGAGGACATTATAATGCCTTTGTATCTGTCCATGGTGCGACCCGCACCTCTAATATTGTGTTAAATTCTGGTTGTCGCATCTCAAAAAGATATAGTGTGAATTAGAAAAGGTACAGAGAGGGCAATGAAAATGATAAAGGGGATGGGATGACTTCCTATGAGGAAAGGCTGAAGCGGCTAGGGCTCTTCAGCTTGGAGAAGAGACGGCTGAGGGGAGATATGATAAAGGTCTATAAAATAATGAGTGGAGTGGAACGGGTAGAAGTGAATCGCTTGTTTACTCTTTCCAAAAATACTAGGACTAGGGAGCATGCGATGAAGCTACAAAGTAGTAAATTTAATATGAATCAGAGAAACGTTTTTGTCACTTAACGTGTAATTAAACTCTTGAATTCATTGCCAGAGAATGTGGTAAAGGTGGTTAGCTTAGCGGGGTTTTAAAAGGGTCTGGACAGCTTCCTAAAGGAAAAGTTCATAGACCATTATTAAATTGACTTGGGGAAAATCCACTGTTAATTTCTGGGATAAGCAGCCATAAAATGTTTTGTACTTTTTTGGGATCTTGCCAGGTATTTGTGACCTGGATTGGCCACTGTTGGAAACAGGATGCTGGGCTTGATGGCCCCTTGGACTGTCCCAGTGTGGCAATACTTATGTACTTATATACTACTACCTATACCTAACATTTCTGCAGGGCTACACAGCACTGTACACAAACATGCAAGAGACGAACCCTAGTCCAAAAAGAATTGGGAAATTAGCATGTGGCCATTAATGGGGGAAATAGGAAATGCGGCCATTTTACAGTCACACTAAAAGGGGGTCTTTTACAAAAGCTCACTAGCGTTTTCTCCGAGGACAAGCAGGCTGCTTGTTCTCACTGATGGGTGACGTCCACGGCAGCCCCTCCAATCGGAATCTTCACTAGCAAAGTCCTTTGCTAGCTCTCGTGCGCCCGCGCGCACCGCGCATGCGCGGCCGTCTTCCCGCCCGAAACCGGCTCGAGCCGGCCAGTCTTCTTTCGTCCGCACTCGGTACGGCTGGTTTTTCGCCGTGTCAAGCCCCGGAGAGTCGACCTCGCGCGTCCTTTGTCCAATCGACGTGTTTTTTCTGTTCTGGAAAATATTGAATTCGTTCGGGAAGTGCCTCCGCAAACCCCCTTGGGTTTCGTTTGCCCCTACCCGTATTTCCAGTCTTTGCCCCGGTAAGTTTTCTTTCGTCGTCGGGGTAGACCTCTTTTCGGCCTCGGTCGAGATTTTTCTCCCTCAAAGTTTTTGGTGCTCATTTTCGTCATTTCGGATTTTGATTTCGCGGCGTGATTTTTTCCGCCCATGACATCGAAGCCTTCCAGCGGCTTCAAGAAGTGCACCCAGTGCGCCCGGGTTATCTCGCTCACTGACAGGCACGCGTCGTGTCTTCAGTGTCTGGGGGCCGAGCACCGCCCTCAGGCCTGTAGTCTGTGTTCCCTTTTGCAAAGGCGGACTCAGGTAGCGAGATTGGCCCAGTGGAACGTTTTGTTCTCGGGCTCTTCGTCGGCATCGGCACCGGGGGTATCGTGTGCATCGACGTCTTCAGCGTCCAGAGCTTCATCCTCGGCTGCCAGTGCATCGAGTGCATCGAGGCATCGGCCCTCTGCATCGGCGCCGAGACATCGGATAGCTGCATCAACGTCGGTGGTACCGGGACCTCGTCTGCTGATGTTGTCGGACGGTGGTGCATCGTCAGGAGTGCAGGTGAGGGCTGTCCATTCCCCTGCTGGTGGCGGTGAGCCTTCGGGTGGGTCTCCCCCTACCCTGAGGGCTCCTGCGGTACAGCCCCCCCGAGACCGACCTCCTTCGGCCTCGGCCCCGAGGAAGCGACGGCTGGATTCTACGTCCTCCTCGTCGGGTACCGGGAAGCTCCGGTGACATGCTTCGTTCCAAGAAATCGAAGAAGCATCGTCACCAGTCCCCTTCCCGTGTCGGTACCGAGAGCTCTGGGTCGCCGAGGGAGTCGGCACCCAGCAGGCATCGGCACCGAGAGGGACCCGCTCACCCTCTGTTCAGGAGGGTGTCGATGCGCTCCACTCTGGACAGCCCGGAACAGCCTCCTCGCCCGGAACAGGTTTCTGACGTCGACGCCTGCATCGACCTCCATGCCTTTCTCTGCAGCCGCTCTGAACAAGAGCCTCCGGGCCGTTCTCCCAGAGATTCTGGGGAGCTGTTGCGCCCTACCCCTCCTGGTACCGGCGGTGCTTGCGCCTCCGGTACCGTCGAGCGTGGCGCCGGCTGGCCCATCGCCCGAGGTGAGGTCTCCGGCGTCGGTACCCGCGTGCGGTGCCGACTGCCGTCGCCTCCCAGGAAGGCTCCCCGACTACGTCGCGGAGGGAGCTTCGCCGATGCGGGCGAGGGAGTCTACCTCTCGACGCCCCCATCGTGGATGTGGCTCCACGGAGTCGAGGTCGGGCACGGTTGCAGACACAGGTCCGTGAACTTGTGTCTGACACCGAGGGTGAGGCCTCGTGGGAGGAGGAAGAAGACCCCAGATATTTCTCTGACGAGGAGTCTGAGGGTCTTCCTTCCGATCCTACTCCCTCTCCCGAAAGGCAGCTTTCTCCTCTTGAGAGTCTGTCTTTCGCTTCCTTTGTCCGGGAGATGTCTACGGCCATCCCCTTCCCGGTGGTTGTGGAGGACGAGCCCAGGGCTGAAATGTTTGAGCTCCTGGACTATCCTTCTCCACCTAAGGAAGCGTCCACTGTTCCCTTGCACCATGTCCTGAAAAAGACATTGCTTGCGAACTGGACAAAACCATTAACTAATCCCCACATCCCCAAGAAGATCGAGTCCCAGTACCAGATCCATGGGGACCCAGATCTGATGCGCACTCAGTTGCCTCATGATTCTGGAGTTGTGGATCTGGCCCTAAAGAGGCTAAGAGTTCTAGGGAGCATGCTTCGGCGCCCCCGGGCAAGGACTCTAGAACTTAGACTCCTTTGGGAGGAAGGCCTACCATTCTTCTATGCTCGTGGCCAAATCCAGTCTTACCAGCTCTACACGAGCATACACATGCGGAACAATGTGCGGCAGTTGGCGGGCTTGGTTGATGCTCTCCCCCCTGAGCAAGCCAAGCCTTTTCAGGAGGTGGTCAGGCAGCTGAAGGCGTGCAGAAAATTCCTGGCCAGAGGGGTGTATGACACCTTTGATGTTGCGTCCAGGGCCGCTGCTCAAGGTGTGGTGATGCGCAGGCTCTCATGGCTGCGTGCCTCCGACCTGGAGAATAGAATCCAGCAGCGGATTGCGGACTCGCCTTGCCGTGCGGATAACATTTTTGGAGAAAAAGTCGAACAGGTGGTAGAGCAGCTCCACCAGCGGGACACCGCATTCGACAAGTTCTCCCGCCGGCAGCCTTCAGCTTCTACCTCTACAGGTAGATGATTTTTGGGGGGAAGGAAGACTGTTCCCTACTCTTCTGGCAAGCGTAGGTACAATCCTCCTTCTCGACAGCCTGCGGCCCAGGCTAAGCCCCAGCGCGCTCGCTCTCGTCAGCAGCGTGTGACTCAGCAAGGCCCCTCGGCTCCCCAGCAAAAGCAAGGGACGAGCTTTTGACTGGCTCCAGCAGAGCATAGCCGACATCCAAGTGTCAGTGCTGGGCGACCTGCCAGTCGGAGGGAGGTTGAAAGCTTTTCACCAAAGGTGGCCTCTCATAACCTCCGATCAGTGGGTTCTCCAAATAGTCCGGCAAGGATACACCCTCAATTTGGCCTCAAAACCTCCAAATTGTCCACCGGGAGCTCAGTCTTACAGCTTCCAGCACAAGCAGGTACTTGCAGAGGAACTCTCCGCCCTTCTCAGCGCCAATGCGGTCGAGCCCGTGCCATCCGGGCAAGAAGGGCTGGGATTCTATTCCAGGTACTTCCTTGTGGAAAAGAAAACAGGGGGATGCGTCCCATCCTAGACCTAAGGGCCCTGAACAAATATCTGGTCAAAGAAAAGTTCAGGATGCTTTCCCTGGGCACCCTACTTCCCATGATTCAGGAAAACGATTGGCTATGCTCTCTGGACTTGAAGGATGCCTACACACACATCCCGATACTGCCAGCTCACAGACAGTATCTGCGATTTCAGCTGGGCACACGTCACTTCCAGTACTGTGTGCTACCCTTTGGGCTCGCCTCTGCCCCCCAGGGTGTTCACAAAGTGCTTGGCTGTAGTAGCAGCAGCACTTCGCAGGCTGGGGGTGCACGTGTTCCCATATCTCGACGATTGGCTGGTGAAGAACACGTCCGAGGCAGGAGCCCTGCAGTCCATGCAGATGACTATTCGCCTCCTGGGGCTGCTGGGGTTTGTGATAAATTACCCAAAGTCCCCACCTTCTCCCGGCGCAGAGACTCGAATTCATAGGAGCTCTGCTGGATTCTCGGACGGCTCGCGCCTATCTCCCAGAGGCGAGAGCCAACAACTTGTTGTCCCTCGTCTCGCGGGTGCGAGCGTCCCAGCAGATCACAGCTCGGCAGATGTTGAGATTGCTGGGCCACATGGCCTCCACAGTTCATGTGACTCCCATGGCCCGCCTTCACATGAGATCTGCTCAATGGACCCTAGCTTCCCAGTGGTTTCAGGCTGCTGGGGATCTAGAAGACGTGATCCACCTGTCCACGAGTTTTCTCAAATCCCTGTATTGGTGGACGATTTGGTCCAATTTGACTCTGGGACGTCCTTTCCAAATTCCTCAGCCACAAAAAGTGCTGACCACGGATGCGTCTCTCCTGGGATGGGGAGCTCATGTCGATGGGCTTCACACCCAAGGAAGCTGGTCCCTCCAGGAACGCGATCTACAGATCAATCTTCTGGAGTTGCGAGCGATCTGGAACGCTCTGAAGGCTTTCAGAGATCGGCTGTCCCACCAAATTATCCAAATTCAGACAGACAACCAGGTTGCCATGTACTATGTCAACAAGCAGGGGGGCACCGGATCTCGCCCCCTGTGTCAGGAAGCCGTCAGCATGTGGCTCTGGGCTCGCCGTCAAGGCATGGTGCTCCAAGCCACATATCTGGCAGGCGTAAACAACAGTCTGGCCGACAGGTTGAGCAGGATTATGCAACCTCACGAGTGGTCGCTCAACTCCTGAGTGGTGCAGCGTGGGGCACCCCCTTGGTGGATCTCTTCGCATCTCGAGCAAACCACAAAGTCCCTCAGTTCTGTTCCAGGCTTCAGGCCCCCGGCAGACTGGCATCGGATGCCTTCCTTCTGAATGGGGGGAGGGCCTGCTGTATGCTTATCCTCCCATTCCTCTGGTGGGGAAGACTTTGTTGAAACTCAAGCAAGACCGAGGCACCATGATTCTGATTGCTCCTTTTTGGCCGCGTCAGATCTGGTTCCCTCTTCTTCTGGAGTTATCCTCCGAAGAAACCGTGGAGATTGGAGTGTTTTCCGACCCTCATCACGCAGGACGAAGGGGCTCTTCTGCATCCCAGCCTCCGGTCCCTGGCTCTCACGGCCTGGATGTTGAGAGCGTAGACTTTGCCTCTTTGGGTCTGTCAGAGGGTGTCTCCCGTGTCTTGCTTGCTTCCAGGAAAGATTCCACTAAGAGGAGTTACTTCTTTCTATGGAGGAGGTTTGCCGTCTGGTGTGACAGCAAGGCCCTAGATCCTCGCTCTTATCCTACACAGACCCTGCTTGAATACCTTCTGCACTTGTCTGAGTCTGGTCTCAAGACCAACTCTGTAAGGGTTCACCTTAGTGCAATCAGTGCATACCATTACCATGTGGAAGGTAAGCCGATCTCGGGACAGCCTTTAGTTGTTCGCTTCATGAGAGGTTTGCTTTTGTCAAAGCCCCCTGTCAAGCCTCCTACAGTGTCATGGGATCTCAATGTCGTTCTCACCCAGCTGATGAAACCTCCTTTTGAGCCACTGAACTCCTGCCATCTGAAGTACTTGACCTGGAAGGTCATTTTCTTGGTGGCAGTTACTTCAGCTCGTAGAGTCAGTGAGCTTCAGGCCCTGGTAGCCCAGGCCCCTTACACCAAATTTCATCATAACAGAGTAGTCCTCCGCACTCACCCTAAGTTCTTGCCAAAGGTCGTGTCGGAGTTCCATCTGAACCAGTCAATTGTCTTGCCACATTCTTTCCCCGTCCTCATTCCTGCCCTGCTGAACGTCAGCTGCACACATTGGACTGCAAGAGAGCATTGGCCTTCTACCTGGAGCGGACACAGCCCAACAGACAGTCCGCCCAATTGTTTGTTTCTTTTGATCCCAATAGGAGGGGAGTGGCTGTGGGGAAACGCACCATATCCAATTGGCTAGCAGATTGCATTTCCTTCACTTACGCCCAGGCAGGGCTGGCTCTTGAGGGTCATGTCACGGCTCATAATGTTAGAGCCATGGCAGCGTCGGTAGCCCACTTGAAGTCAGCCTCTATTGAAGAAATTTGCAAAGCTGCGACGTGGTCATCTGTCCACACATTCACATCTCATTACTGCCTGCAGCACGATACCCGACGCGACAGTCGGTTCGGGCAGTCAGTTCTTCAGAACCTGTTTGGGCTTTAGGATCCAACTCCACCCCCCGAGGGCCCTGTTTGTTCTGTTCCAGGCTGCACTCTCAGTTAGTTGGTAAATTTTTTAGGTCAATCTCAGTTATGTCCTCGCCGTTGCGAGGCCCAATTGACCATGGTTGTTGTTTTGAGTGAGCCTGGGGGCTAGGGATACCCCATCAGTGAGAACAAGCAGCCTGCTTGTCCTCGGAGAAAGCGAATGCTACATACCTGTAGAAGGTATTCTCCGAGGACAGCAGGCTGATTGTTCTCACAAACCCGCCCGCCTCCCCTTTGGAGTTGAGTCTTCTCTTGTATCTCTTTTGCTACATACGAGACTGGCCGGCTCGAGCCGGTTTCGGGCGGGAAGACGGCCGCGCATGCGCGGTGCGCGCGGGCGCGCGAGAACTAGCAAAGGACTTTGTTAGTGAAGACTCCGATTGGAGGGGCTGCCGTGGACGTCACCCATCAGTGAGAACAATCAGCCTGCTGTCCTCGGAGAATACCTTCTACAGGTATGTAGCATTCGCTATACGGGCATCTCTAACATTTTGCACATGCTTAATTGTAGCGTGCACTAAAAATGCTAGGGCGCCTTTGTAAAAGGCCATCAAAGTGTCCTCATCATGTGGGAAAGCCCCGCACTAGTGCAGCTTATTAACAAGGCCCCTAGGTTTGCTGGCCACAGAAACTAAAGCAGTCTGAGAATCCCAATGAAAGGAGGGAGCCTCCTGGTTCTAGCTAGCAGCCATTTTTATCCACAGTGTGTCTGTTGAAAAGTTGCCCACGTTGATAATAACAACCTTCTCCCTCTCTCCCTGAAAAGATTTCAAATAAATACAAGAAAATGCCCTTGGCTTGAAAGCAGCATTCTTTCCAGCTTAGAGCATGGAAGTCAGGCCACATCTAGTGCAAGGTCACGTGTGACTCACTCTAATATACACAGTGCTGCTAAGATTGATAAGCTCAGTATGATCATAATCAGAAGAGTATGTTTATTTCATATACCAGTTGGTGGCTTTAGCGTATGGAAAGTAAGTCTTTGTTTCTCATCTGAAAATGAAAAAGTACAGCAGAGCTGTGAAAGTCAGATAGACAAACTTGTGAATAAAATTCACCACAACTTGACTTTTCTGAGCCCATAATACCTGCATTATTCTGTGAGGAGAATTTTCAACTGCAGTTCCCTCCTGCCCAATGAGATGCAGAGCAGGGAGGAGGGGGTGGGCTCTGGCACTGATCTGGACCAGCATTGAACTCTCCTACTGGGTTTAAATGGCTACATTTTGGCTAGTTTGTATGGCCAGAATTTTACCTGTTCACTGGTGGAAAATCGTGGAAGCAAGGCACTTATGGGGTTATCACCCAATAGTGACTGCATATCTGTTTTGGAATATTGACCAGAAATGATATGATATGGCAAAGTTCACAGGTGCTCTTTACCATGGACTTTGCACCAGTCAGTGGCAAAGCTATGTGGGGCCACAGGGGCCTGGCCCCCCCCAAATTTCCTCTGGGCCCCTGGATTTGCTGGCAGGAGTCCCAAACTCCCACCAGCAGAAGCCTTGTCCAGCCCAGTGCTGCCGTGTTGCCTGCCCTGCTCTGTCTTCCCCTCACGTCCAACATGTTCCTTTTAGTGAAACTGAGCATGTTCAATTTCACTAAAAGGAGCATGCAGGACGTGAGGAGAAGAGAGAGCAGGGCAGGCAATGCCACGGCGCCAGAGACCAATGCTAGACAAGGCTTCAGCTGGCGGGGGTTGAGGACCCCCGCCAGCCAAGGTATTTGCTGCAGCAGTGGATGCTAATATTCTATGACAGTAATTATGCACATAATCACCCATATAGAATTTATGGTTAGCAAGCAGCACCCTAGTACCTAAATTTCAGTGACATGTTTAGAATTACTACTATACTCTGGATTCTATATATGGCGACTGACGTTGTGTGCACAACTTAATTGTTTAACAAGCCAATCAATGCCGATAACTGGCCACTAACAAGCAATTATTGTCAATAATTAGAATTTACATGTGCAACTTTCTGTAAAGTGGTGTGCATAAATTCTAATATGTGGACCTTAAAAGGGGGTGTGGCCATGGAAAGGGCATGGGCAGATCCTGGGCATTCCTAAAAATGATGCACACTATTATAGAATATGCCCGATCATGTTTTAGCTGTCATAAATGGTTGCACCAAAATTTTAGTCGTAGGAATAGGCGCTACACGTATTCTATAAATCGCGCCTAACATTAGGCGAGGTTTATAGAATAGTGCTATGTGTGGGGGGTTTTGGCTCCAAATATAGAATCTGGTCCATAGTGCCTAAAGTTTAGGAGGACCAAGAGCTGAAAGACAATATTTAAGGTTAGAGCACTATAGAAAGTCTTGAATGTTGACCACAACATGTCTCCTCCATGTTTCTTTGATAGCATCAGATTTCTCTATAAATCTTTCCATGCGTTTTACAGGAAGACTTTTCTTAAGTGTTTTTCCTCCTCCAGACTTTGGGAGGAGGGAAGTTAATGTAATTTATGAGGTGCATTAGTTCATTTATGGCAAAATTCTTACTGCCAGTGTTCCAGCTTTGCTGTTAATGTTCCTTTCCTTTTAAAAAGATGAGTCGTGCTAAAAACTGTTTGAGTAGTGAGGCTAAAATGATGGGTTCAGGTTTTTTTTCTTCATTTTTTTAGGGATCTATTGATGCTATGATGAGAGGGCTTTGTTGTTGTTTTCTTCTCGCTTGTTCTTGTTCTAGTTGTGTTGACTAACAGTTTGATATGGCGATGTTCCTATTATCATGCTGTTGTATGCAAACTTTAATAAAGAGTACATTATTAAAAAAAAAAAAGAAAAAAAAACTGAACCCATCATTGTAGCCTCACTGCTCACAGGTGGTAAGAGAAGGATTCTGCAGGAAAGCGGAGAGCTGAAGGCGCTTGCTAAGAGTTTCTGTAACCGCTAGCGGATGAAGACCTGCAGTTGAGAACAGAAGAGAGAATGGGTTCCATATTTAAAGGGGAAAGGCTGCAGCCCCCATCCTTAGACACAGAGTGACACACTAGTCTCTTATTGTATTAAGAGGTCCTTTTACTAAGCGGCGGTATAAAGGGGCCTTAACACATCCTTACCTGGGTTTTTCCCATGCACAAAGGCCAGTTTTACCACAGCAGTAAAATAGCTGATTTTCCATCTTTTGCATTAATGGCCATGCACAAATTACCACGTTAGCACTTACTGACAACTATTTTGTAGGCGGTAATCCTGCACTAATCAGTTAGCATGCAGTTATGTACCTGTCTGCCCTCAGATACGCCCCTTCAAGTAAAAATAACAAATATTTTTTAGTGCATGATTAGCACACTCCCATTTGGCATTTACTGCAGGATGCCTGAGCACATCCCCCGGTACACTATGTTAAACTGTACATAATTACATAATTATTGCCATACTGGGAAAGACCAAAGGTCCATCAAGCCCAGCATCCTGTTTCCAACAGTGGCCAATCCAGGTCACAAATACCCGGCAAGATCCCAAAAATGTACAAAACATTTTATACTGCTTATCCCAGAAATAGTGGATTTTCCCCAAGTCCATTTAATAACGGTCTATGGATTTTTCCTGTAGGAAGCCGTCCAAACCTTTTTTTAAACTCCGCTAAGCTAACCGCCTTTACCACATTCTCTGGCAACAAATTCCAGAGTTTAATTACATGTTGAGTGAAGAAACTTTTTCTCCAATTCATTTTAAATTTACTACATTGTAGCGTCATCGCATGCCCCCTAGTTCTAGTATTTTTGGAAAGTGTAAACAGACGCTTCACATCTACCCATTCAACTCCACTCATTATTTTATAGACCTCTATCATATCTCCCCTCAGCCGCCTTTTCTCCAAGCTGAAGAGCCCTAACCGCTTTAGCCTTTCCTCATAGGGAAGTTGTCCCATCCCCTTTATCATTTTCGTCACCCTTCTCTGCACCTTTTCTAATTCCACTATATCTTTTTTGAGATGCAGCGACCAGAATTGAACACAATATTCGAGGTGCAGTCGCACCATGGAGCAATACAAAGGCATTATAACATCCTCATTTTTGTTTTTCATTCCTTTCCTAATGATACCTAACATTCTATTTGCTTTTTTAGCCGCAGCAGCACACTGAGCAGAAGGTTTCAACGTATCATCAATGACGACACCTAGATCCCTTTCTTGGTCCGTGACTCCTAACGTGGAACCTTACATGTCATAGCTATAATTCGGGTTCCTCTTTCCCACATGCATCACTTTGCACTTGCTCACATTAAACGTCATCTGCCATTTAGATGCCCAGTCGCCCAGTCTCCCAGTCTCGTAAGGTACTCTTGTAATTTTTCACAATCCTCCCGCGATTTAACGACTTTGAATAACTTTGTGTCATCAGCAAATTTAATTACCTCACTAGTTACTCCCATCTCTAAGTCATTTATAAATATGTTAAAAAGCAGCTGTCCCAGTACAGATCCCTGGGGAACTCCACTAACTACCCTTCTCCATTGAGAATACTGACCATTTAACCCTACTCTCTGTTTTCTATCTTTTAACAGTTTTTAATCCACAATAGAACACTACCTCCTATCATGACGCTCCCATTTCCTCCACAGTCTTTCATGAGGTACTTTGTGAAACACCTTCTGAAAATCCAGATACACAATATCAACCGGCTCCCCTTTATCCACATGTTCACCCCTTCAAAGAAATGTAGTAGATTGGTGAGGCAAGATTACCCTTCACTACATCCATGCGCCAGCATTTACCGCAGCTTAGTAAAAAGGACCCCAAAGTTAATACATTTTGGGGCTAACTTTACAAAGGATTTTTACATGGAAACCCTCTTTATGGGGGTCTTTTACTAAGCCATGGTACCATTTTTAGCTCACAGTAGAAATCAACTGCCGGTAAATGTCAAGACACCCATAGGAATATAGGGTCATCTTGGCTTTTATCACCAGCTAAAAATGCTACTATGGCTTAGTAAAAGACCCCCCCCCCCCATGTGTGTAAAATGCCTCTTATAAAATTACTCCATGGTCCTTCTTCCCCCTCTACTCTTTCTGCCTTCATTTGGGTACTATAACCTGAACACCAGACAAAAAAAAGTACAAAGGGCCTTCAAGATAGGGGTGTCAACTCAGAAGTTGGAATGGCGTAAGCCATGACAGAAAATTGTAAGCCACATTGAACCTGCAAATAGGTGGGAAAATGTGGGATACAAATGCAACAAATAAAATAAATAAAAATAAGTTTATTGCTAAGAACCAACACAGTCCATGTTTCAGTCAAGGGGTCTCTCTAATGTGAACAAGTTCAATGATGCCAACTCTTCAAAGGAGAATGCCAAATCTCAGATCATAAAAACACCAACCAGAGAGCAAATGCACCAAATAGACAAAAATCTCTCTCGGTACAAGCTCTTCTTTAAAAAAAGCTGAGAAACGATATAATCGTTTATCGTTTATTTTGTTTACTATACCGTCACTTATTGCAGAGCAAATCAGAATGGTTTACAAAGCAACTAGTACAATAAAACATACAGAACTAATTAATTAAGAACTCCATTAAAATAGGGAAAAAAATCAAACATACCTTCCATGCAAGAAAAAAAACAAAAAACAGCCCAATCGACTTAAATATCAATCATACACCAATCACAAAACATAAAAGGTTGTGTCTTCTTAATTACAGGGTTCTGTATAGCTAATTTGCAGAAGAATTCATCATCACTGAGGGGTCCTTTTTACGAAGCTGCAGGAAAAAGGGCCCTGCACTAGCGGCGGGGGCCGTGTTTCTTACGCGCCAGGGCCCTTTTTACTGCAGCAGGTAAAAAGACCCCAGGCACACATGGCCATGCGGTAAGAGAACTCTTACATCATGACCATGCAACAGGGAACCCTTACCACCACCCACTGAGGTGGTGAAAAGTGCTCCCACGCTAACCCAGTGATAATCAGGCAGCGCGCGAGAATGCCCGGTTACTGCCACTCAGGGCAGGACTACCGTTGACTTCCCCTCCCCACCCCACCCTCGTAGCCTGACATTTTCCTGTCCCTTCTGTCTTCCCTCCTGCCCTCTCCCCCTTGGTCCAGCATTTTTCCTCTTTCTCCTCTCACAACCTCCTGTGTACCTCTCCCTCCCTCTCATCCACCCCCATGTCCAACATCTCCCCCTCTCATTCCCACCGTCCACCATCTTTCTCCCCCTCCCTTGTGTTCTGGGTCCAACATCTCTCTCCCCTTCCATGCAGCATCTCTCCCTTCCTCCCCTCTACCATCATGTCCATCATTTCTCCCTTCCCTCCACCCTTATGTTCAACATTTCTCTATCTCTTGCCACCTATCCTCTCTCTATGCAGCATGTCTCCCTCCCCTATACCTCATATGCAAGATTTCTCCCTTTCTCGCCCCTCCACCCCTTTGTTGCATCTCTCCCTTCTTCCCCCATGCAACATCTCCCCCAAGCAGGATCTTCCCTCCCATGTTCCCTCCCTCATGCAGCATCTTTCCCCCATGTTGCCTCCCTCATGCAACATCTTTCCCTGTCTTCCCTCCCTTGTGCAGCATCTTTCCCCCCTTCCCTCCCCCTATGCTGCATCAGTCCCCTGTCTTTCCTCCCTCCCCCCCCCCCCCCATGCATCAACTTTCCCCATCTTCCCTTCTCCATACACCATCTGTTCCCTCCTCCCGTGCAGCATCTGTCCCCCATCTTCCCGGCTCTCCTCATGCAGCATCTTTTCCCTATCTTCCCTCACCCCGTGCAGCATCTTTCGCCGCTTCCCTTCTCTTTCCTATCCCATCCCACCCACAACTGTCCTTGTGCTTCTACGGGTTGCCAGCAGCAGCAATAGACATTTCTACACTCTGCCTGCTACTCAACGACCTCCTTGCAGCCACTAAGCGCTAACCCAGAAGCCTCTCCTCTGCTGCATCTTGACTGGGCAGAAACCGGAAGTTGCAGCAGAGGCTTCCATATTAGCGCTTAGCGGTTGCAAGGAGGTTGTTGAGCAGCAGGCAGTGTGTGGGAATCGCTGCGAGCCTGCGACCAGCAGAGTCGGAAACTACTTTAGGAACACTGCTGCTGGGTGGGCAGTCCCACCTGTGGCTACGCCCCTGCCATGCAAAACATAAAGCAGAAATAGTCTTTTTTTTTTAATCCTGCTCAAATAAAGAGCAGCATCATTCAGTACTTTTTACATATATATGCTAGCAATTAGCTCTACATGTCTAAGCACCAGATTTAGAAAACTGTGCCCAGACTTTCAGAAGAGCCAAATAAAGAACAAAACTCTAAGGGCCCTGTTTACAAAGGTGCACTAGTGTTTTAGCACACACTGAGGGGCATAATCGAACGCGAACGCCCATCTCCATGGGCGTCTATGTCCGAGAACGGGTACGTGAAGGGGCGGGACAGACCGTATTTTCAAAAAAAATGGCCGCCCATCTTTTTTTCGATAATACGGGTTGTGCCCGGCAAATGCATCGGAGTTGTGCGGATTTGAGCTGGGCATTTTCGTTTTTCAGCGATAATGGAAACCGAAGGCGCCCAGCACAAAACTGAAGAAATCCAAGGCATTTGGTCGTGGGAGGGGCCAGGATTCGTAGTGCACTGGTCCTCCTCACATGCCAGGACACCAACCGGGCACCCTAGGGGGCACTTGTAACAATTTAAAAAAAAAAAGTAAAATACCTCCCAAGTCCATAGCTCCCTTCCTTTGGGTGCTGAGCCCCTCAAATCCCCCCAAAACCCACTGCCCACAACTCTACACCATTACCATAGCCCTTATGGCTGAAGGGGGGCACCTACATGTGGGTACAGTGGGTTTTGGGGGCGGTTGGGAGGGCTCCCATTTACCACCACAAGTGTAATAGGTGGGGGGTTGGGCCTGGGTCCACCTGCCTGAAGTCCACTGCACCCACTAACAACTGCTCCAGGGACCTGCATACTGCTGTGATGGAGCTGGGTATGGCATTTGAGGCTGGCATACAGGCTGGAAAACAAAGTTGTTAAAGTTGGGGTTTTTTTGGTGGGAGGGGGTTAGTGACCACTGGGGGAGTCAGGGGTGGTCATCCCCGATTCCCTCCGGTGGTCATCTGGTCATTTAGGGCACTTTTGGGGGACTTGTTCGTGAAAAAAAGGGTCCAAAAAAGTGACCTAAATTCGCGCTAAAAACACCTTTCTTTTTTTGATTATCAGCCGAAGGCGCCCATCTCTCCTCGGCCGATAAACACGCCCCAGTCCCGCCTTCACCACACCTCCGGCACGCCCCTGTCAACTTTGTTCTTTTCCCGCGATGATGTGCAGCTGAAGACGCCCAAAATCGGCTTTCGATTATACCGATTTGGGCGCCTTTGCGAGATGGGCGACTATCTCCTGATTTGGGTCAAAATCTGGGCGCCCATCACTTTCGAAAATAAATTAGCACACGAGCTAACCATGTAGATGCCCATAATATTCCTAAGGGTGTCTTCACGGTTAGCGAATGCTAAAAACGCTAGTGCACCTTTATAAACAGGGCACTATAGCTCAATGCTTTAAGGGGCCCTTTTATTAAGCTGCATAAAAAGTGGTCTGCGCTAGTTTTGGCACGTGAAATTGGCACACACTGGATCATTGTTTACCGCTGCGGGAAAAAAACTTTTTTTACATGGGGCAGTAAATGGCCATGTGCTAATATTAAAATTAGGATGTGGCTATATACTGCCTGAGCCTTTCCCACCACCTATTTAGAAGGCAGTAAGGGCTTGCGCCCTACTCATACAGTAATCAGCTAACACGCAGAAATGTGGACGCACTGCCAATTACCGCTGGGAATGCCCCCCATGGTAGAAAATTATTTTCTACCACAGGAAACTGTGTGTGTCAACTTTGGGACTACCACCTGGCACCCAAGCTGCGCTGGTGGTAGGATCAATTTGGTACATGCTACCCAGGGCCGTGCCAACATGGTAAGCGAGGTAAGCATGGCAGGAGGGCGCCATCCTCTGGGGGGGTGCCCCGCCGCACCATGCTTACCTCGCCCTCTTCTCCCCAGATCCTTTTCCTTTTTTTTTTTGTTTAAATTTACCTCTGTCCGGCGGCAGCGTAGCGTTAGTGAGAAGAAGGCGGCGCTCCCCCGCCCCGACATGTCAGTCTTCCCTTCGCTCAGTTCCGCCTTCTTCTGACATCAGAAATGATGTCAGAAGAAGGCGGGACACTGAGCGAAGGGAAGACTGACACGTCGGGGCAGGGGAGCGCCGCCTCCTTCTCACTAACGCTACGCTGCCGCCGGACAGAGGTAATTTTAAACAAAAAAAAAGGAAAAGGATCTGGGGAGAAGAGGGCGGGTAGTGTAGCGATCGTTTTCGGGGGGGCAACTGCAGGGGGGCGCCAGAGAGGGAGGGGGGCGCAACTGCAGGGGGCGCCGGAGACCCTAGACACGGCCCTGGTGCTACCCATATGGTAGCCTCATCGCAGTTTAGTAGAAGGGCTCCTAAATTTTTGAGGTGCTTTTAAACATCAGACATGTAAGTGCAATTACCCCTTCAATCACTCCTCAATAGCCCAGGTCCAATAGCTGCAATCTAGTATGTCTGACTCGGACCTAGTATAAATGTGGCGGGGGAAATCCACACATATTGCTATTACAAAATATGAACTACAGATATATCTGTGGAGGGTAATTATAATAACAAGGCACCCATATTAAGTTGGCTTGAAGGTGCCTGTTCTGCATCTGTTTTAAAAAGATAAATAGATGCATATTTATAAAATACAGGCTTAAATCATGCAGAGACTGCACCTACATCGCAGGCCATTACATTTCTTCAACAGTCAGCGCAAATGTCTGTGTTGAGTTTACTGAAGTGCAAGCATAAATGAAAGTTTTTTAAATATCTATGTGTGCAACTCCACCCACATGGTGCTCAGACCGCACCTCCGGCAATGCACACATCTGCATGCCATCACACGGATTATTACATCTGCCACAAGTTTACATGACTCTTTTATACCATATAGTGCCACAAATGTGCAACACTGACTTTCTTAAATGAGCCCCTTAAAGCCCACACATACCAGGCCTAATAGAGATGTGTGGTTAGTTTGGGCTTTGGTCCTAATTTTCTTTTCCTGTTTATTTCATCCTTCATCAAGTCAAAGCAATAGGGGGCAGCTCATTGTTGAAAAGGAAACAAGATGAATGCTCAGGACTTTTCCTCTGCTGCACATGTAAGAAAATAAGAAAAGACGTGCTGAGTCGGACAGAGGTCCATCGGGACAAGCATCTTGACTCCAACAGTGGCCAGACCATGTAGAACATGCCTGGTAGACCCCCAAAAGAAGATTTATTTCCCGTATTTCATTTCCAGGGATGAATAATGACTCCATGTTTTCCCCAGCGAATAATTCTGTATGGGTTTTTATTCCAGGAACTTGTCCAATCATCTTTTGAATTCCGTTAGGATGCTTGCCTTGGCCACATCCTCCTGCAACAGATTCCACAGTTTCATTTTTCATTGTATTATAATTTATATTCCGGTCTTATCCAGAGCGCAGTACAAAAATATCTGATTTGTGTTTAGTCTGCTGGCATTAGTTACATGGAATGATCTCTTATTTTTGTGCTGGTTGACAGGTTAAATAACCATTCCCTATTTATCCATTCCACCCCACTCATAATTTTATCTCTTTTCAAGCTCAAGAGCTTTAACTGGTTTAGCCGTTCTTCGTAAGAGACATGTTCCATCTCCTTTATCACTCGTGTTGCCCTTCTCTGAAATTTCTCTAGTTGCACTGTATACTTTCTGAGATAGGATGACCAGACTGCAAACAACACTCAAGGTGAAGATACACCAGAGCTATAGACATACAACGCTCAACACTGTTAATTAAACAGTTCTTACATTTAACATGAAATGATGAGTCATTTCACATGAGTATATGAACTCATGATTCACTTTAAGGTGATTCCTGAGTTCATATGCTCATGTGAAATGAGTCACCACTGAGGTCCCTGGTAGATATATAGCACATGTGAAGAGGAGTAATGCAACCAGCAAGGCTCTTCCAAAAACGCCAGGAAGACTTTATTCTTGTAATACCCAGCACAACACCGTGTTTCAGCTCAGTGCGTGCCTCAGGGGTCTCAGGATGCAGTGATCACCCTTATTGCGTGCTTCTTCGTGCAGCACTTCGTGTCTTTTTAAAGACAGCAAGTGCTTTAGATTTTCAAGTACATATACTTCAACTAATCATACTGAGACCCCTGAGGCAGGCACTCAGCCGAAACACGGTGTCGTGTCGAGTATTACAAGAATAAAGTTTTTTCAACCATATATCCATCTTCAGGTAGGCCGGCGAGGGGCATGCCGAGCAGCCGCACATAACATGGCGGCTGCTGCCCGGCAGCTCCTGCGTCAGAGCGACCCTTCCTTTCCAGCCTCCCCATCGGCGATTGAGATGACGCGGCAGGAGACCACCTTGCCGTTGGTTGGGAAGCCGGAAGGGGCAGGGTTACAGGGGAAAGCATAAAAGCTGCCAATGAGGGCTAGGGAGCCTCTTGTTGGCAGCGAGCGGCGCCATCTTCCTGGTGTTTTTGGAAGAGCCTTGCTGGTCGCACTGCTCCTCTTCGTGTGCACCCTCACATGTAGTGGACCTTAGTCTTCCACTTCTGCGGTTTTCCTTCCCCTTAGATATATGGCACAATAATGGTTGCACTTTTGTAAGAACTGTTTAAGTAGCAGGGTTGAGAGTTATATGATTGAGTGCTTCCGCTGATAAATTTTGACCTTTCAAAGTTTGATCCAGAGACCTATAGAGGCATAATCATATGTTTAGTTTTGTTCTCCACCCCTTTTTCGGATAATCCCAAACATTTTATTTGCTCTTTTAACTGCTGCAGTATATTGGGCTGAAAATTTCAACAAATTATCCACGATGACTCCAAGACCTTTGTTGAGTGTGAACTCCTAACTCAGATCCCACCATTTTCTACATATAGTTGGGATCACTTTTCCCTATGTGCATCACTTTGCATTTGACCACATTACATTTCATCTGCCAATTAGATGCTAGTCCACTAGTCTCACAAGATCATTCTGCATATCCTCACAGTGTTCAGCTCTTCAATTTCTTTGAATAAGTTTGTTGAAAACAAGTGAGCACTCCGGTGACAACCCAGAAGAAGAACAAGCTATTCAAGAGATCACCACAGTTGGAGGGCTTTACTGAAGTATCCATTGGTATCAAGGCAATCACAATGACCCAACGCGGCTGCATTTTGGCAAGGTCTGCCTGTATCAGGAGTCCAGTGCTATGCATTTGCCAAATTCTATGCACTGTGTCCGGTATACTCTAATAAATCAGCGGTGAATGACTTCGGGTACCTGGTGCAAATGCAAGTGTCAAAGTGTTTCTTGGCTGGCCTTATTACTTTCTTACATCTAGGTAGCCATTTATCTGTGCCCCATTCTCCGCAAATAGAAAAAGAAATCCTTATCCAATTTCTTGATATGTTTATGATTCCACCAGGTATGTAACTCTACAAAGAAGCAGGGATGCCTGCTCCCAAATTCTCCAAGTTTTTGTAGACAGTTATTGCTATCAGAAGAAAACTAAAACAGAAAAAAGAAGCACCATGAATGTTACAAAGAAATGCAGAACTCCTATTCAGATGGTTGTTAATAATAATTTATCAAATCAGGCATTTGCAGCTACTGTCACAGTGGATTATCGTTGGTGGTTTATTTTATACTGGTAGAGAGTGGTAGGTATTCATCCTAGAGAGAAAATATATGCTGGAATGACCAGCTCAGCAAATCTCGTACCCCAGTTGGATGTTTACGTGTTTATAGCCCATCTATGCAAGCCTCAGTGGTTTGGCCCGATGAAGAGATCTGATTTATCCTTAGCATATCATTATGAACTACCCTGAAATTATGAGATATTTAACATTCATCCTTTTCTCATGTGGACCAGGATCTCCACTTATGTCGGAATACTGTATGGTATTTTCTGTTTCTTTAGTCAAATGTTTTTCATGGTGTCTTACACTTCAATTTTCCTTTTCTTTTGTCAAATAAGAATAGTCTTCAGGAAATCCATCTCAGTGAGATACCCAGAGTCACTTTATTTTGTACCTTCCATGCTTCCATGATTTAAATTTGATGAGTTCAAGGTGATGCTACAAAACTGGTTTAGAACTGGTATTTTTATTTATTAAAAAAAGTTATATACCCTCTGCTTGGTAAAATACCAGTCAGGAAGGAGTACAGAAAACATAAAGACATCAGAACCTAAATCACAAAAATGGTTAAGCAAAAGTCATTTGAGAAGCTGGCATTGTAGGGTCATTTTCAAACTGTTCAGATTGGGGCAAAGACCACACGTGCATTTTGCCACCAATTTTCAAAGTGAACGAACAGACAAACTTTCACTTTGAAATGTGCCACTGGTATGATGTATAGGCAGCCACTTGCACCTTTACTTTCTGTGGGTAAATTTTTGTTGCAAATGTTTGCACAAGTACTTCAAAATGTCATCTACTTTCCCTCCTATGATGTAAATGCATCCCTGGGATCACCTCCTCGGATTGTGACTAATAAGCTTATTTTCAAAAGAGATCACCGGCCATCTTCCGACACAAATCGGGAAATGGCAGGCGATCTCCTGATCCCGGCCAAATCAGTATAATCAAAAGCCCCAGCCCCAACTGCTTTTTGTCGCGAAGCCGGCCAATCTTCAAGGGAGAGTACAGAGAGCGGGGTGGGGCGGGGCGGGGCGTGGTTACGAGATAGCCGGCTTCACCCCATAATGGAAAAAAGATGGCCGGCTCAGATGAGCATTTCGCCGGCTGCACTTGGTCCATTTATTTTTAGGTCCAAGTCACAAAAAAGTGCCCCAATTGACCAGATGACCACCAGAGGGAAACGGGGATGACCTCACCTTACTCCCTCAGTGGTCACCAACTCCCTCCCACCTAAACAAAATGCTAAAAAAAAGTTTTTTCCCAGCCTGAAATGTCATACCCAGCTCCCTGACAGCAGTGTGCAGATCCCTGGAGCAGTATTTAGTGGGTGCAGGGCACTTCAGACAGGTGGACCCAGGCCCATCCCTCCCCACCTGTTCCACTTGTGGTGGTTAATGTTGAACCCTCCAAAAAACCCCAAAACCCACTGTACCCACATGTAGGTGCCCCCCTTCACCCCTTAGGGCTATGGTAATGGTGTAGAGTTGTGGGTAGTGGGGTTGGCGGGGATTTGGGGGGCTCAGTACCCAAGGTAAGGGAGCTATGCACCTGGGAGCTTTTTTTTTTTTTAATTTCTAGAAGTGCCCCCAAGAGTACCCGGTTGGTGTCCTGGCCTGTGAGGGGGGCCAATGCACTACAAGTGCTGGCTCCTCCCACGACCAAATGCCTTGCATTTCGCCGGGTTTGAGATGGCCGGGCCCGGTTTCCATTATGGCTGAAAAACGAAGCTGTCCATCTCCTCTAAACCCGGCAATCGATTTAGCCGGCCCCAACCGTATTTTGAAAGTATGGTTGGCTCCGCCCCCTTGCGGAGCCGGCCCCGAAGATGGCCAGCGCCGTTTGATTATGCCCCTCTAAATGTATGCATTTTGTGAAATTTCAGCCATGTTGAAGGAGGACAATTTTCAGACAGCCAACTAATGTAGATATAAAGCTTTTCAAACATGTAAATCACTTTGAAAATTGTCTTCCCCACTTTTAACCTGCCAATGTACATCTCAAAATCTGTTAATCTATGGACAGAAATTCAGGTGTTTGCAGTCTCCAAAGCGTTACAATGTGTTTGTCATATTACCGGGAACAAAGACTGTAGATAGATTTTGACAGAAGCAAGGAGCTTACAGGGGTGGAAGGGCTACATCTCTCATGGGAATGCAAATTAAATCTGTATTATGAAACAGAAAACCAAATGAAAGCTATAATTTGGAAGACCGGCTGGGATGACCATATTGTGATAACTTTAAACATAGCAGCAAAGAATCTGTAATTGAGGCTTGTTATGTCTGAAAATAGAAGGTCATGTAGAAGACTGGGAAACAACTTATCAGATCCAAGTGAAATTCAATGCAATTATGATGAATTGGGAGAATCTGAATCACACTTTACAACTTTTGAAAGGCCAAGTGGCTCTTTCACTAAGCTATAGTAAGAAATGAGTTTAGTGCACCTTTAGAGTTTTTCCTGCATACTAAAGCCTTTTCTTGCATGGCCATGGAAAGGCCTAAGGTCATGAGCGTGCAGCCATTTTATTTATTTATTATTTGGATTTTGCTCACACCTTTTTCAGTAGTAGCTCAAGGTGAGTTGCATTCAGGTACACTGGTATTTCTCTGCCCCTGGAGGGTTCAGGCAATGGAGGGTTAAGTGACTTGCCCAAGATCACAAGGAGTGGCAGTGGGATTTGAACTGGCCACATCTAGATGTCAAGACTGGTGTTCTAACCACTAGGCTACTCCTTCACTTTTAAAAAATGAATGTGGAATTCTGCCAGGTACTTGTAATCTGGATTGGCCACAACTGGAAGCAGGATATTGGGCTAGATGGACCATCAGTCTGACCCAGTATGAATGTTCTTATGAGCTCTTAGCACCTCCTATTTAGGAGGCAATAAGGACTCCTGTGTCACCCTGCGGTAACCGGATTGCACGCACTACTATGCACATGCAAAGTGGTTATTGCTTCCACACCGATTCTCCACACCTGACACATCTACTCAGGGTCATCTTCGTGGCCCAAGGTGGTCAAATTAAACCATTGAAAGGCGACGCTCCATTTAAGATATTGATGTTTCAAAATAAGACTTTACTGGGAACATTTCTTCAAAGCAACTCCTTTGCAGTTTGTACAGTCTGGTTGCTGTTTTTCCAAGTACACAGTTACAAAGCTCACTTCCTGTCCTTAGACTTCATGATTCCTGATACCTTCCACTCCAGATGCTTGAATCTCTCCTCTGGACTCCACTCTTGAGCCAGGACTCTAGATGGACAACTCTCTCATCTTTACACTTTTCCACGTGGTTGGCTAGCTCTGGATGGGCCCCTGACACACATTTGTAATCACTCTTGTGAAAACCGTTGTTTTATCTGGAACTCCCATTGAGGTCCTCTTTTGTTTCTGCATCAATAACTTTCATAACTTTTGTACTGCACTACTAACAGTGAAAAGATATGAAATTTCACACATATTTCTCCTTCTTTTCACAGTGATTTCTAGCAGTTCCTTTATTGGCGAGGACACTAATTACATCTAAATTAGAGAAAAGTAGTTTTGTAACAGTTCAATCAAAGCTTCCATAGAAATCCAGCTTTGGGCAAGTTACCCATCAGCACATCAAAAATCCTCAATTTAAAGGATTCACCTACAACCCCAAGGTCACAAGAAAGTTGCCCAAGTGTCTTTTCTCCACCTTTCCCCTATGATTTATGTACGTAAGTGATGTGGAGGTGTAGCCCAATGCTTAGAGCAGGTAAAATGGGATGCCAGGGTTCAAATCTCACTACATAGAACATAAGAATAACCATACTGAGTCAGATCAATGGTCCATCTAGTCCAGTATCCTGCTTTCAGAAGTGGCCAATTCAGGCCTTAATCATTTTGGTCACCCTTCTTTGAACCTTTTCTAATTCTGCTATATCTTTTTTAAGATACGGACTGGAACCTTGTTGCTACATTGAAAACACACCTTTTCCGCATACCTTTTGGCATGCGATGGTCACTATGAGATGCTTTAGCCAAGAGCTGTGTTATTATCTCTTCCTTGAACTTACCTCTCTGATCTTCTGTCCTATCAGAAATCGCACTTCCTTTCTTCCTGGTATTTGATTTCTAAGTAAACTGCTTTCATTTAGTCCCAGAAGAGGAGCGGTATTATAAAATCACAATAAACATAAGTATAAACATAAAAATGACCCTCATTGCGCATCCTCAGGGCGCCCACTTATAGACTTAGCCCCATAGCTGCAACCTTGTCTCTTTCCATAAGTGTCAACATTTCAAAATGATTGGGGGTGCAAGCATAATGCAAGTCACCCCTCCCTGGACACAATGAAGGCACTTATTCAACATTGGGGGGTGTTTAGCCCCCACTGGCATCTACAGAGCTGGATCCTATGGAGTTTCCTTCTAGGATCAATTTTAGTGTACCTTTGCTTCAAGTAAGCTCTGTTCACTTTAAGCATGGATTCTACTGCTCATCTGGATGGCTACCCTTCTCTTCCACATGTTGCTGCTTGCTTTCCTGTTAGGCATGAGTGTATTATGGACTCACTGGAATTATCAAGAAGCATCAAGAATGGTTCATTCAGCAACTGGCCTTTTCTCTCTCTCTCTTTTTAAGTTACACCTGGCAAGTGCAAGATAAAAAGGATGCAAATAATGTTGCATACACATCTGAGAAGCTGAGTCTCCACACGGACTATCCTGCTCTTCAGTATCCACCTGGGGTAAGATATCCTTGCAAAATCCCCCCCCCCCACACACACACACACACACACACCCACCATGCCCACTCATGCACACAGCTCTTGGTTTATGAGTTTCAGGGTGATTAAAGAACTTCTAGGAACTCAAACTCCCATAGGACACTTTTTCTGGCAACATGTCTTGATGAACAGAATAAAGGAATTAGAGGGAAAAAAACATTAAAAAAAAAAAAAAAAAAAAAAGGCATAAGCCACACACAGGCACCTACAGTTTGATTTATCCAACAGCATTGAATGATGATAATTATAATAATAATCCATCTCTTTAATCCCCTTTGCCAACTTCCATGCAGTTCAGATGCCAGGAAGTTGTTCATGCCAGAGATGACAACTTTTTGATTAAGTACTGGGATGAGTATTTCAAGTAAAAAGTTTAAACCTATTTTACTTTTGAAGAATCCCAAACTACCTCAGTAAACACCCCACCCCTTGTTGGTGGATTTTCCTGAGAAAGGACTGAAAATGTCCATAGTAAGACAACCTCATTGAGGGTCACCAGAATACAGGTAGGCAGGTAGTGTGAGAGATTCAATACTGCTCTGTTTTCATAATCCCACTGCATTCTCAGAGGAGAGCAGAGGACAAGGGCTTGGTGGATAAAGTCAGTCGGTAGACCAGGTCAGGGTTTGTTTGTTTTACTAGGAGAGATTGAGGATTACAAATGCTTCCACTGGAGATCACGTGATGTGCTGAAGAGAGCGGAGGTGGAATTGCTCTCCTCTCGGGCGGAACCCTCCCTGTCGCCATAAAAACGTCCGTTTCAACCTCAAAATTATAAACTTAAAGCGTACAGATAGTAGGAGTGCATGGACAGCTTTGTTACGCGCCTAGACACGAGGATGCCGCCGAAAAATGTAAAGAAAGAGGCTGAGAGGCCCCGCGCCGCGGAAAGCAAGATGGCGGCGAGCCCGCCGAAAGAGACGCCAGAGCCGATGTTCACAAATCAGCAACTGATACAAATAACAGAGGCGGTAAAATTGGCGCTGGATCCCCAGTTAAAACAGTTGGCCACTCAGTTAACGTCAGTAGAAAATCTACTCGCCGATACGACCAGGCGCACAGGCGAACTAGAACAAAGAGTGTCCGCCATAGAAGACGAAGGAGCCGGAACAACAACACAGCTTCAGGCATTGAGATCCCTGGTGCAAAAGCAATCTCAACAAATAGACGACCTTGAAAATCGCTCGCGACGAGCCAACTTGCGAATAGTAGGCATACCTGAGAATGTATCAGAGCGCCTACTACCTTCAGTGCTAGAAAAGTGGCTGCAAAATGAGTTTGCGTTGTCAGACGGAATGGGTGCCATTTGCCTCGAGCGAGCACACCGAGTGGGGCGGAAAATGGACAATAATCAGAAACCCAGGATGGTGATGGTAAAAGTACACAACTTCGTGCATAAGGTGGAAATTTTAAGAGGTGCCCGACTGAAACGAGAAACCTTGGCCTTCGAGGGCTCTCCGGTGAGGATCTACCAAGATTACTCCTACGCACTGCAAGAACGGAGGAGGGCCTACAGCCAGATTTGTACAACATTGGTGGAAGCGAACAAAAAATTCATGCTAATATACCCCGCTACGCTACGAGTCAATCACCAGGGCAAATGGCAAGTGTTCATGACCCCCAAAGAAGCTCAAGAATGGGCGGCAGAGACACTTCAGTCACAGCAAAGCAGAGATAAATAAATAAAGGACTAAAGAGAACAGACTCTGGATTTAAGCAGCAGGCAAAGCAGAGGCCCAGAGCCATCCAAGGAGGTATTGAAAAGGGGCCCACAGATAAAGTAAATGGCGGGGGAGGGGGAAGCCCCACATCATTGATCTCACTATTTCTCTCATATGTTAGGTGGGGGAAACAGAAGGGTTTGTACGGGGATGGGTAAGGAGTTAAGGGAGGGCGGGAGGGAAAGGGTGGGGCAGAAGGGTAGGAAGGGGGGAAGCAAGCAAGCATTGACCATGACACAACACATCTCTAAGAAGTCCCATAACACAACAAGAGAGACCTGGGTAAATAGAACAACTCACAGAGTCTCGGGTGAGGCTGGGCACCTGAGGCAGACATATAAATACTATTTGCCATATAGAGTCCCACAGACAAAAGCACATTAAAACCATCAGATTTGCCTCCTGGAATGTGGGAGGCATAACGACCCCAATAAAAAGGGCAAAAATCTTATCAAATCTAAAGAGACAGAAAGTAGATATCGGATGTCTCCAAGAGACAAGACTTACGCCAGAGGAGCATAACAAACTAAAAAGGCAGTGGGTGGGGGAGGTACACTCAACATCCTCTGGGGATCGGAAAGGCGGAGTGGCAGTGCTGATAAGAAAAGGGATAGGTACAAAATCTGAATTAGTGAAAGCAGATCCAAAAGGGCGATATATTTTGGTACGGATATGGGTACAACAGAGAAACTTCCTAATTCTGGGAATATATGGACCAAATATTTATGAAGCACAATTTTATCCTAATCTTGTTCAGATGTGCCTCCCATACAAACCTGGGCAGCTCCTGGTAATGGGAGATCTCAACCTAGTGGCAGATCCAAATGCAGACTGTTCAAACCCGAGAGTTGCTTCGAGAGGAGGACCAAGAGCGCATGTACTTAATTCCTTTAAGCGTTCACTCAATTTGGTAGACACTTGGCGTAGTTTACACCCTGGGGAGAGAGACTTTACTCACCTTTCCAGAGCACATGGCACACTTTCCAGAATAGATTACATATTAATAGCCCAGACCGCGTTTCCGTGGGTGCGGGCCGCTGAGATAGGCCCAGAGGAGATATCGGATCACTCCATAATATGGATAGACGTGGAGGTACCAGGGTTCTATCAGCAGGGTAGGAGTTGGAGATTCCCAAACTATTTGTCCCAGAATAGTGAATTCCAAGAGCATATCAAAAAGAAATGGGAGGACTATGTTCAGAATAATAGGGAACACATGGATCAGCCTGGTCTGTTCTGGAGTGCAGCTAAAGCCGTACTCAGAGGAGAGATAATAGCCTTTGTACACGCTCACAATAAAAAACAAACAATAGCAATAATGAGACTGGAACAATCCTTAAAAAAAGCAAAAGCCAGATATATCAAACAGCAGACTCAAGAACATAAAGACCAGCTCCGAGCAATGCAAGTGACGCTAAATGCCTTACTTCATGACCGAAGCAAGAGATACCTAGCATACCAGAAATTTAAATTTCGCAGGTTTGGAAACAGACCAGGGACGATGTTAGCAAACTTAGTGTCGGCGTGGGGACCACGCAAACCGATAATAGCCCTCCAAGATGAGACGGGTCTCCTGCAGAATAAGAGCGAAAGGATAGCCGAGATATTGACAAAATTTTTTTCTAGACTGTATAGTTCGCCTGAAGACCCAGAGGAAGGAGAAATACAAAAAATTTTGGAACAGGCAGAGCTCCCGAAATTAACAGACAGTGAGCGAGCAGTCCTAGAAGAACCACTAGAGGCTAGGGAGATACAGGAGGTGGTGAAGTCACTACCACTTGGATCTGCGCCGGGCCCGGATGGGTATACTGGGGAATTTTATAAAATTTTACCACTCTCATTTTACCCTGTCATTAGTGACTACTATGAACAAGTAGTTGGGGAGGGGCAGTTCCCACATCATGCAAACACAGCCTTGATCTCCCTGATCTTAAAACCTGGGAGGCCAGAGGGCCAGGCTGACTCATATAGGCCCATCTCATTACTCAATGTTGACCTAAAAATACTGGCCAGGATACTAGCAAATCGCCTGGCCGGGATTTTGCCCAGGTTGGTGGGGGAGGAGCAGGTGGGATTTGTTAAAACCAGACAGGCAGCCAAAAACGTGCGCAGACTACTATTAGCCATGGCGACTGGTCAGCTGACAAAAACCCCAACATCCATAATTTCACTTGACGCTGAAAAAGCATTTGATCAGGTGGGGTGGACATATTTGTTCCAAGTACTGAGGCATATGGGATTTGGGGGCTGGTATTACAGAGCTATAGAATCCTTGTATGCAAATCCGACTGCTTCGGTGATAGTAAATGGAGTTAAAGCAGAATCATTTGGAATATCCAGAGGCACTAGACAGGGATGTCCCCTATCCCCTACATTGTTTATCCTATCATTAGAACCCCTACTGAGACTTATAAAGAGAGCAGAGGGAATCCCCGGGGTGAAAGTTGGGGGGGATACTATAAAGGCCCTAGCGTTTGCAGACGACCTGATGATAATATCAACCTGCCCGATGAGCTCATTGGACCAACTGCTGAGCCTAACAAAGGAATTTGGGCAAGTCTCTGGTTTCAAGCTAAATAAAAAAAAGTCTCAAATAATGGATGTATATCCGAGAGGAACTCAGCAGGAGAAGGAAAGCTGCCCCATAGCCAGAGTGGAAGAGAAAATTAAATACCTTGGAACCAACATACCACAAGACCTATCTAAATTATACCAAGAAAATGTCGAGCCCTTGCTTGAGACCACTCGCATAAAACTCCAGTTGTGGGAGAAATATCCGCTGTCCCTTATGGGACGAATTGCTATTTATAACATGATGATAGTGCCAAAGTGGCTCTATAAATTTCAAACCCTTCCACTTTTTCTTAAGAAAGAAGATGAAAAACGCTTGCACCGGTATATACAGCGCTTTCTGTGGAAGGGAAGGAAAGCACGCCTCCCAGTACGGACGTTGCAAATACCAAGAGAATATGGAGGATTGGGATTGCTCAGCATCAGGTATCTTACAATAGCAAGTGGCATGCGACATATTTCTGATTGGTACAGATCAACCTCAGACTTTTCAGCAACAAATCTGGAAACAACATTAACTCAGGGAATACATTTCAGTAGCCTGTTGCATGTGGGAGGCGGTCAAGCTCCTAAAGTCCTACAACAATCGCATATAATGCCCACGGCAAGGGCGGTCTGGAAGTGGGTTTGCCGTCACCATCAATTCTCTGGACGAATTACGCCTTTTCAAGCAATTTGCAATAACCCACAATTCCTACCAGGAACTCTACACCGTAGATTTAACCAATGGCAGCAGAGAGGACTGGTATACTTACATCAGGTCTTGACATCAGAGGGGAGAATCAGGCCTTTCGTGGAGCTTCAGGCCCAGTTTAAATTTGATGAAAGAGATAGATTCTACTATTGGCAATTGAGACATTATATAAACAGCTTGCCCTGGGAATGCCTCACGGAAGATGTGCAGGAGGAGATATCCTCAGCCTTTTCATTTAAGGCACAGGGCAGAGTGTCATTGACAGTGCATCACAGACATTTAAGAGACATGACAGAGGAAATAGATTATGTAGCTCTGGCCCAGGCGTGGACGGAGGAACTACAAATGACCTTAACGCCTCAAATACTACAGGAATACATTTATTCGACGCAAAAATCATCAAAGATGGTCCAATATTGTGAAATGGAATACAAATTTGCATTAAGAACTTACATTCCACCAAGGAGAGCCTTCCATATGGGCATATCTCCAGATGGAGCATGCCCAAAGTGCGGGACGCAGGGCGCGACACTAGGGCACATGTTCTGGACTTGCTCGAAAATACAAAGATTTTGGACCAGAGTAATACAAATGACATCCAGTATGTGGGGCGCCACATGGAAGAAAGGGCCGCTGTTGCTGTTCGGAAGGCCAAGGATAGTTCAACCAACTACAGCAGGCTTCAAGGGATTTACTTGTAGAGCTGTACTGGCAGCGAAAAAACTTATTCTCACAGAGTGGATTACAAACAAAGAACCGACTCTGCAGAAGTGGCGTGAGTTGTTAATGGATTACATGAAATTCGAAAAGAGATTAGCAGATTATAGAGGAGAACGGAGATTCACAGACAAAGACTTTTATAGACTATGGACCCCATTTTGGCAATCAATACCCCCAGGGGGTAGAGGACATATTTTAAATATGTGAGAAATGGTCAATGTTACAATCAAGCAGAATAGTCTTTATTTAAAAGGGACGAGGGTGGGAGATGGGAGGAGGGGAGGGGGGATGGAGATGGGGATAGAGAGGGTGGAAGGGGGGGGTAAGATTTAAAGAGTTAAATTTAAAGTTTGTGACAACACAGAATATTGTACTAAGGCTGGGAAGGGGTAAATTTCCCTAACCAGACCTGTGTATAACTTAGAGAATAGATTTGCATTGGAGAGAGAGAAGATTTTTGTTAAATGTTTTATTGTAACCATATGCAAAATAATAAACAAATTTTGAAATAAAAAAACAAATGCTTCCACTGTGCAGTGCCGTAACGAGGGCCGCTGACACCCGGGGCGGGTCGCCGCTGCACACTCCCCCTGGGTGCAGCACAGCGCCCCCCCCCCTCGGCGCGCACCCCCCTCCGGTGTGCACCCTCCCCCCCCCAGAGCGCATTTTTAATTGATTTAAAAGCAAGAGGCGGGCGGGAGGGCCGATCTGCCCCCGAGTCCACGTCGCTGGGAGCTGCGTCGGCTCCATTGGTTCCTTGCTCTCTCTGACCCAGAACAGGAAGTAACCTGTTCCGAGGCAGAGGGAGCAAGAAACCAATGGAGCAGACACCCCCCCCCCCCAGCGGCGTGCACCCGGGGCGGACCGCCCCACCGCCCCCCCTTCCTACACCACTGCCACTGTGCATAGGAATTTATGTTCCTCAGCTAGTTTTTAAGAAGATCAGTACTACTAATTCCAAAATGCAATGGCTGAAAGGTAAACTGGTAAAGTAACCTCCTCACAACAACTTGAATGAATCAGGTAATATAGCTAATCTCACCTGAATTCCTCTGTGAATGAAACTGCCCCAGTGCTTGAAAACATTCAGGTAATCCAGGGATTCTCAACCCAGTCCTCAGGACACTCATAACCGGTCAGGTTTTCAGGATATCCACATGAATATTCATGAAATAGATTTATACACTAAAGAGGCTGTGCACTCAGATCTATCTCATACATATTCATGACTGGCTGGCTGTGTGCCCTGTGGGTTTCCTTGGGCTGCAGCCATCCCCAATAACTAGCTCAGAGTTTTCACCAGGTCACCAACCTGGACCCTTGGCTTTCGTAAAACCACCACTCCAGTAGCTCACTGGAACCAAAGACATGTTTCTTCAATGGGCCCACTTCAGAAATGAAGCACCAACGGCATGGTAGGCATAATTCTCCCCAGAAACCTTTCCCTCTTCATACAGTTACTGCCACAAAGAACACAGCAAAGGGGGAAGAAAAATGATAAAACTAAAGCAGGAAGTATTCTGCCAGAGGTGGTCAGTGTTTTTTTTAGTAGTATTGCCTGGATATTCAATGCGGGCATGAGGGGCCAGCTATCCCTTATCAGGTTCAGTGTGATATTCAGCACTTAACTGCCTAAATAAAACCAATGATGGGACTGAATTTTGTGTAGTCTGATTTTTCTGGTTAACTTAGGTGTCCCTGGACTGCCCAGAAAATCCCCAGCTATAGCTTTAGTGGTTAGATTTTATATTCACAAACCGGTTTAGTGTCAGTGAATATCAGCAGATACCCCTATCCTCTCTTACCCTATCAAATTGCTTTCAGTATCGACCACAGGGTCTTCAGATGTTTGTGTTACTTTGGGGTCCTTCTACTAAGCTGCGGGAAAAAGAGCCTGTGAAGAAATTGTGTGTTTTAAGACTGTAAAATTAATTGGATATTTTCCTGCATCAATTATGTTTTGAAGTGTATTTCTCCTATTTGGCCAGCAGATGGTGCATGTTTATGCTTAAAGCTGTTACAGAGGACTGACTTCTCTTTCTTTTAGTTGGCACATAGATCATAGGAAGTGTCTGTAGTGATGTAACCAGTTTTTATCTGAAACTTGACTGTTCTGGGCTCTGATTGGCCTGGAGTTTGAAAAATTACCCATTAGTGCTGGCTGTTGCTTAAGTATTTTGCTGGGAAGAAAGAGAGACAGATCTTTTTGCTGAGGATCTGTGAACAGTTCTATGTCCTGACCTTCCCAGGTAGTGTTTAGACAGTATACAGATGTTTAGTTAGTGTTATAATTGATCCTTATTTCAGTTACCTGTTATTGTTTGCTAATTGCACATTTTTTGTTCATTGTTTCAGTGTGAGAATAAACACATTTGTTTGCTCGTTCTGCCTGTCTGGGCTGATAAAGAATCCTGGTGGTTTGTGTGTTGGATCTGTGAGTGCTTTCTGGGAACTGTGAGGCCACTGGGAGTGTGGCCCCAGTGACCTAGAAATCACTGGGGATAAGTTGAGAGTGGGAGACTCGCCCAGAGGCAGTTGTGACCTTTCTTCTGTGTTTGTACAGCGCTGCGTACACTTTGGAGCGCTCTAGAAATGTTAAATAGTAGTAGTAGTAGTGTAGAGCACAAGTGGCAGGTGCAGGTGGACCTGAGCTGTGCTGGGGATAGACCCTCTAAGTGGCTGCGGGGTAACCCCAGGTGGGTGGATAGGCATTTCGTGACAGGGATATGCGATAGTGGTAGGGGCCATTTTTCCCATGTGCCAGGGCCCTTTTTACCACAGTGTGTAAAATCCACCCCCCTCCCAAAAAAAAAAGTTGAGGTGACGGTAAGGGCTACTGTGATAACCCAGCGGTAACCAGGCAGTGCACAGTGGTGCCCGATTACCGCTGGGTTAGTGCCATGCTGTATAAAAAAACATTTTTTCCGGTGTACCAGAAATGATGCATGCTGGAGCCAGAACTACCACTGGCGGGCGCATTGGGCCAGTGGTAGTTCTGGGATAATGTGTAGTAAGCAGGGCTTTTTTTGAGGGGGTATTTGGGGGTACTGAGTACCAGCACCTTTTCCATTGTCTGCTAAAATTGGCCCATGGTCCCCAAGTTTTAATGAAAAAGGTCAGGCTCTACACACAAATTCTGCCTTGCCATAGATTCTGTGACTGGTTGCAAGGGGCCCGGTTATTGTGGGGTGGGTCCTTCAGTGATCACCCCACCCCTAAAGAGTGGCCTGACATTTGAGTACCGACACCTTTTTTACTAGAAAATACTCACTGGTGGTAAGCCTGCATTGAGCTTACCAGCACTTTGTAAAAGGCCCCTTTGTTTCCTGCTAAACGTTAGCAAAAAGGCTGTTTTTTTTGAATATCCATGCCATCTGTTAATGAGTTACTTGTTAAATTAATTTGGTTATTAACAGTTAATGTGTAGTGGGCATGGGAGCTATTTCATTAATGTGAAGCAGATGTTGCTTACTCCAGTCCTTTTCCTATTCCTTGGGTCAATCACAGACAAAAAGAATATTGAGTTCTCAATCTTTTAAACAAAGCAAATAATCAGGCTGTTTTTGAAAATGCTGCCTGCTATGGGCAGTATTAAGCCGAGATAGTCAACATAGGGCCCAGTTCGGGCATCGGCACTCCATAGCTGAGTATCTGATGTCATGCGGCTACAGCCGACATTCAGTGTCGCACCTGCATAACTAACCAGCCATAGTTAGGATTTCCGTTTTGTGGTCCAACAAGCCTGGTTATCTTTCTAATCACCAGAACTGATTGGTGGTGGTCAGATCACTTCCTGGTCTGCCCTGATTCTGTCCTCAGACCCTCCCCCCCCCCCCCCCCCCCACCACCACCAGCACTAATCAGAGACAGGCAGATGAAAAAAAGGCCCGCGCTGTTCCAAACAGCACTCTAAAATAGCGCTGGAACAGCACGGGGTGCTATTAGACCTATGATCAGAGATAGTGCATGCAAATTTGAGCAGCGCAATTATCTCTGATTATGGGGTAGAAGTGCGGGAGAATTGTGCCTGAGCATGCGCTCAGCACAATCCTCCCGCACTTGTTTGACAGGTCTGGGCTGTCAAAAGCCCAAACCTGTCAAACACAGGGGCTGGAGGTTCATGGGACCACCAGGCCCTGACTACCCCTGCCCCGAGCAACAGGGGCTGGAGGTCCGACAGACCTCTGGTCCCCCTGACAATCCCCGCCCCCCCAGGTTCAGGGAGGGCTGGAGATCCGGTGGGTCTCCAGCCCCCCCAACCCCCCAGTAAATGGTCCCTGGTGGTCCAGTGGGCGCCGAGGGGCTGGAGGTCCGCTGGACCACCGGTCCCCCCTCCCCAACCCAACCCCCAGCATCTGCCGCCCGCCCACCCTCCCTCTCTGCCCGCCCTTATATGGTGTGTAGCCATAGGCGCCCCGTATAAGAGGCTTGGGGAGGCTAAGCCTCCCCAGCCCAACCGTAACCTTCCTCCCCCCTGTCTCCCAAACGCAGCGGGGGTGCCTGGCACTGCTGCAGCCAAGCAGCTCTAATCCTTCCCGCCCTCAGCTGAGCTTCCGCAGTGTGTTCTGGGAGCCGGCTCTCCTCCCTCCCCCTTTCCATCTGGATCCGGTCCCGGTCCCTCACATCAACCTGATTCTACGAATTCTTCGGGGCCCACTGCCAGGCTGACTCCCCCGCTGGCGCTGCCGATTCGTGCTTTAAAAATGGCCGCCGAGACTTACAGAGGCGGCCTCGCGAGACTTTGGCGGCCATTTTGAAGCGCGAACCAGCAGCGCCAGCAGGGGAGAGTCAGCCTGGCAGCGGGCCCCGAAGAATTCGAAGAGTCAGGTTGATGTGAGGGACCAGCTCCGGAGGGAAGGGGGGGAGGGAGAATTCGTGAACAACTCGGGAGGGGGTGGCAGGAGAGAGAAGGGAGTCGCTGGGCATTTGTGAATGGAGGGGAGAGAATGGTCGCTGGGTATGGGTGGGTGGATGGAGGGCAGGGGAAAGGAGGGTCACTAGGCATGGGTGCATGCAGGGGAGAGGAGGGTCACTGCTGGACATGGGTGGATGGAGGGCAGGGGAGAGGAGGGAAGAGAAGAGAGATGAAATGCTGGACATGGATGGAGGGGAGGGAAGAGTGAGGAAGGAGATGAGATGAGGGAAAAGGAAGAGAGGAGAAAAACTGCACATGGATGAAGAAAATAGGCAGAAGCTGAGGACCAGAAATGAAGAAGAAAGGCGGAAAGTAAAAGAAATAAATAGAAAGGAAGCCCTGGAAACGGAGTTAAGAGGACAGATAGCAGCAGAATCGGATACTGGGCCAGCATGATCAGAAAAATAGTCACCAGACAACAAAGGTAGAAAAAAAATCATTTTATTTTCATTATAGTGTTTGGAATATGTCCACTTTAAGAATCAGGTGCTCAACATTAAATGTTTATATTTATTTACTTATTTATGACATTTTAGCCCACATCAAACATGAATTAGGATGTTTTGTGGCTCTACATGAGAATTGTGATATTATGATCCCTTGTTTCATATTGTTGACAGTCTGCATTTTCCGTATGGGTGGTATATTGGTGTATTAGGTTCTGCCCAGTGTAATATTTATGGTACAGTAAGGTTCTGAGTGTGTTTTTGCACAAAGTTGTGCATAGTGTTTTGCAGTTGAGCGATTGTGGTTAGCATATGCTTTGAGCAACCACTTTATTCTTTGGCATATGATACATATCTAATATCTAAATTTAATAAAAGGTATTAATTGTGACTTTTATTTTCTGTGTGTTATCAGACAATTATGGATTTAAGCTTCACCCCTGACCCCACCCCCTAACCCCGCCCCCTTTAGCCTCCCCAAACAGTTGGGCCACCGACCGCCTATGTGTGTAGCCCTGCCCAGTGCATCCCAGGATGCACTGGGCAGGGCTGGACACCGCCATTTGCGGCGTCGAAGGAAGAGGAGGGAGGCAGGCTGCGTCCCTCCTCCAACCAAGGTAGGGGGGCGGGCAGAGAGGGAGGGCGGGCGGTGGATGGACAGGGCTCAAAATTCCTCCCCAATGATCTGCAAACCCTAATGCCAGCTCAGAGCTGGTGTAGGGTTTGTCGCAGCCAGTGACCCAATCTTTGGCACGTTGGTCGCTGATCATTGGGGATGAATGCGTTAAGCGCTGATTAGCATGTATTTGCAAGCTACTTGTGCTAAGAGCCCTGTTTAGCATGCATTTGTATGCTACTTGCGCTAAGAGCCCTCGAGCGTGTTGTTTCACGCGCTCGAGGGCTCTGATCATGGGGCGGTAGCAAACGCCGGCGCTAGTATGGCGCTAACAGCCTCTAGCGCCGGCATTTGCTTTTGATCATCTGCCTGAGAGTGCTGTAGTGGTCAGAGCAGATATTCTGTGGCCCAGGCGTGGAGGAGAAGCCTAATTTATATTATTTATTTTTATTTTATTAAAATATTTCTATTCTGCACTATCACCAATGTTCTAGGCAGATTCCTTCATCTACATACATAGTAATACAGTAGCCTGAGAACTGGGTTCAGTTCCCACTTCAGCTCCTTGTGACTCTGGGCAAGTCACTCTGAGGTCCTTTTACCAAGCTGCGGGAAAAGGGGCCTTGCACTAGCGGCAGGAGCCATTTTTCCCTCGCGTCAGGACCCTTTTTACTGCAGCGGGTAAAAATCCCCCAGACAAACATGGCTATGCAGTAAGAGAACTCTTACCGTGTGGCCATACGGCGAGGAGCCCTTACCACCACCCATTGAGGTGGTAATAAGGGCTCCCTCAGTAACCCGCTGGTAACCGGACAGTGCGCGGTGATGCCCAATTACCACCAGGTTACTGGCGCACAAGCGGCACGTGCTGGGGGCTGAACTACCGCCAGCGGCCAAGTTGGGCCAGCAGTAGTCCTGATTTGGGGCTTACCCATGCTTTATAAAAAAAACCCTCAGAGCCTCTTTTATGAAGCCATGCTAGAAGTCCCAAGTGTGGCAATGCATTCACTTTGAAAGGGCTCCGTCAGCATTGTCGCGCAGCTTGATAAAAGAGAGCCCTAACCCTCTACTGTGCCATGTACAAAATGAGTACCTGTATATAATATGTAAGTATTATTAATTTATTTTTAATTATTGGGATTTATTAACCGCTTTTATGAAGAGATTCACCCAAGGCGGTATACAGCAGGTACAGTTTAGCAGAAAACTTACAATTTTGTTAACAGTGTAACAGTCGTAAAAATGACCAAAATCACTTCACTCAACCTGTAATTAAACTCTGGAATTCGTTGCCAGAGAATGTGGTAAAGGCAGTTAGCTTAGCGGAGTTTAAAAAAGGTTTGGACGGCTTCCTAAAGGAAAAGTCCATAGACCGTTATTCAATGGACTTCGGGAAAATCCACTACTTCTGGGATAAGCAGTATAAAATGTTTTGACCATTTTTGGGATCTTGCCAGGTATTTGTGACCTGAATTGGCCACTGTTGGAAACAGGATGCTGGGCTTGATGGACCTTTGGTCTTTCCCAGTATGGCAATACTTATGTACTTTAATTGTAAACCACATTGTATCCACAGAAAGATAGTATATCAAATCCCTTCCCCTTTCCCTTAACTGCACCTGAATATCTGCTTCTAGACTGATTTCTGTGATTTAACCGGGCAGCAGCCTCTGCTGCCCTATTAAATTGTTCTGAACATTGGCCCAAGTAAATACATAAATATTGTGCTGTCCATTGCTACTGTTCTGATTATCAGGAAACAAGGCTGGGTTGATGTTGCATTTATCCTCTTTGACTCATCCTGTTTAGTTCTGCCTTTAGTTCGTTTTTACAGAAAAGGGGGGAAAGGGATTTTTCTGGCCCATTTGATTAATCTTGCTATTATATCATGAATGTTTTTGGTTTATCACAGGGACAGATTTGTCTGGTCTTGTTCACTACCCTTGAAGAACCCAGGTGTATTATACATTTGGTTGTTTTATTTTGGGGTTTTTTTCTTTTTTTTTTTTTTTATAAACTTTTATTGATAACAAAGTTCAGTACATTCAAATCCAAACAGTTACACATCTCTTCAGCAATAACAATCCCCCTATTCCCCTACTGAAGGGTTTGTTTTTTTTCAAGAAGAAAAGTCAGGAGGTTATTGATTCAGAGATGTCGAGATGCCAAGTTGCCCAGTTCCAGGCTGGAGATTTTGGGACAGTCCTGGATTTCTGACCACCCTATCCTGGTGCTTTATGGGACTTGCAGCACCAATTTCAATGAGCAGGATCAAGCACTACAAATACCACACTACGTTGGGATGCAAGTTCAAAACCAGGACTGTCCCAAAATCTGCAGCCTAGAGAACTGGGTAACGTAGCATCTCTACTGACTAAGCCAGCCTGACCTATATCCTACTGTGAAGGATTCAGTAAAAGAACTTGTCCATCCAGAATAATGTAATATCAACAAAGGCCACAGTCCTAGAATGGATCGATTACCCAGGGATATATAGCATCAAAACCTATCAATTCCCCCTCCCTCTCCCCCCCCCCCCCCCTCACACACACACACACACTTGATGCACGCTGGATCACTTTTCATACATCAGCACTGGTGCAAAACGGCAGTGAGAGGGCCAGCAACACAAGAGGTAGCATATTTGCAGGGTGCTGCATTGTAGACTTTACCGAATGAGGAGGGTTTTTTTCTTCAGAATAGTCCATCTGACTTAAACTTGGTATGTCACTAGTAGCAACTGGTTTAAATTTTTCAAAACATGCTATTCTTGATTTGTCACATGACTAAACCAGATTTAGGTATCACAGAAATGTTTATTTAAACTGCAACCAGTAGGTTCTCTTGTTCTACGAATTTGCTTTAATTAAAGCACGTTCTGTTTGTAAAGAGTGATAAAAGAGGTCCACTTTTTGGGATTACTAAGGGAAAGGGCCCCTGTGTGGGGTCACTGTGGGAAAGGGTCTCTGTAGGGGATTACTTTGGGAAAGGGTTCCTGTGGGGAAAAGGTCCATGAGTGGGATCACTGTGGGAAAATTGCTCTGCATGGGGTCATTCTAGGAAAGGGTCTCTGAGTGGGATCACTGTGGGAAAATGTCTCTGCATGGGGTCGTTCTGGAAAAGGGTCTCTGAGTGGGGTCATTCTGGGAAGGGGTCTCTGAGTGGGATCACTGTGGGAAAATGTCTCTGCATGGGGTCATTCTGGGAAAGGGTCTCTGAGTGGGATCATTCTGGGAAAGGGTCTCTGAGTGGATCACTATGGAAAAATGTCTGTGTGGGAAAGGGTCTTTTGCGTGGGACTAATGTGCAATTTGCATTTTCATTCCCTTCTTGTAGGTTCAGTTTCTCCACTGTTTAAAGCAAGCAGAAGTTGGAGGTGAAAGTGAAGTTGTGGATGGCTTTCATGTGTGCAACCAGCTGAAAGAGCACGATCCTGAAGCATTTCACATACTGTCTTCTGTTCTAGTTGATTTTACAGACACTGGAGTTGATTATTGTGATTTTGCCCTCCAGTCCAAACACAGTATTATCGAGTAAGTACCTGCTCGCTTCATGTTATACCCACCCAGGACACAGTGAGCTACTAGTGAAAAATGTGTGATCAAATCCAAATAAAGAAATAAATTCTGTGATTAAGGAGATCTCTGGGTTATGCAAGGTCTAATCCTGACTTTTCTGTTGGCAGACCGTGTGACCCCCAGGCAGATCACAGGATCCTTCTGTCCTCTGGTCTGTTTAACAAACTATAATAGAGTAATTATTAATTATAGCTCTGGTCCTCTTGTCTTCCAGAAACTCATGAATTTTGATGTATAAATAGTCCTCCGGGTCATCCACTCTAGACCAGTGGCGTAGCTACTATGGGGCCATGGGGGCCTGGGCCCCAAAGATTTGGCCCTGGACCCCCCTGCCGACGACCCTCTCAACCCCCCCCCCCCCCCTCCTGATGTCAACCTGCCATCGCCATCTGCTACCTTTGCTGGCAGGGGACCCCAACCCCTGCCAGCCGAAGTCTTCTTCCTTTGTTTGGTTTCCAAGTCTGACGTCCTGTAGGACGTCAGACTCGGAAACCAAATGAAGGAAGAAGACTTTGGCTGGCGGGGTTTGGGGTTCCCCCGCCAGCAAAGGTAGGCGGGGATGGCGGGGGTCGAGAGGGTCGTCGGCAGAGGGGGTCAAAGTTCGTAGTGGTGCTGGCGGCAGTGGGGGGGGTCAGCAATGGCGGCGGGGGGGGGTCGGCAGCGCCGGGGGGGGCTAAAATGTGCCCCCTCACCTCGGGCTCTGGACCCCTCTCCCGCTGAAGTCTGGCTGCGCCCCTGCCCTAGACGTGGTTGAGGGTGGGCTATAACTGCAAAGCAAATTGGGATCTTGTGTGGACAGAGGTGTCGCATTATGATTAGAAAAATATAAAGAACATGAATGGTAGGTCTGTAAATTCTACCATGAAATTTGGCAGTGAGAGCAAATTATCACAGGTTTCCTTGACACTATTAGAGGCCAGTAGTGGAACCTGCAGCTCTTCTCAAAGTTTTCCCCCTGCTATGGTCTGTTCATTCTAAAAAATGATTCTTCTCACATGTGTGAGGTTTTTTTTTTTCAGTTTGTTCACAAATAATTGAGTTTTCTGTTCTTTTAACTGGAAAAAATTACAACCAAGTTTCCAAGAACATTATGGCTTGCTGAAAGACATTATTCCTCTGTCGCTTTGATGTCAGCTGGACTTTTGTGACTGAGTTCATCCTCAGAACTTACTGGCGGTGAACAAGAGCCCTGTGGGGAACAGTGAACAGCTGAATGCAAAGGACTGAAAACAAGAGAACACTTTTTAACTCCCAGTTACCACCAGGGGCAGAAGGTTTAAAAGGTCTGTGCTGCCACCTAGTGGCAAGATCATAGTTTTCTTTCTTCCTTTTTGGTTGATGAAGCCAGGTTTCTAACAATTCATGTCATAAGGGACAGACTAGTCCAGGCCTGGTGTTAACCCCACTGCATGCATGGACTTGTAGTTCTGATTTTCTTAAGAACATAACATATCTCCCAGCATGAAGTGTGTTAACACCAAGGTTGGCTTAGTCCAGTGCTGCCAGGTTACCCAGTTCCAGGAATGAGACTTTTTGTTTGGCCAGTCCTGGTTTTAAAACTTACATCCCAAAGCAATGTGATATTCATAGTCCCTCCCTATTTACTTAATGAAATCAGTGCTGCAGATCCCATAATGCATCAGGATAGATTGGCAAAAATCCAGAACTGGCTTAAAATCTCCCTCCTGGAGCAGGGTAACTTGGAAGTTCAGTGTGGTTACCATAATAGTCCACTTTGAGGTCATAAGTAGAAATAAAACAAAACAGAAGAATGGAAACTAAGGTGATACCTTTTTTTAATTGGACTAACAATACATTTTTTGACAAGCTTGCGAAAGCATGGCCTTCTTCTTCAGGTCAAGATCCAGGAGACAGCATATCATTTGCTACCATGAGGAGTAAGGAAAGTAACTTTTACCTTCTTTCTTACAGGTTGGATGACAATGGACAAGTTCTCCGTATCAATTTTAACAATGCAACCAGGGACTCTGTGTTTGATACTCCCATTAAGCAAGTACAGCCATTTTATGCTGCCTTGAAGAAGTTGGTTAGCCTTATGAATGAACCCACAAATGTGTTTTGCTATCGGATGAAACCAGGTCAGTGAATTTCTTCTGGTTATTAGCATTTGCATCCCTGAGAGATCGTGGTCCTGCACAGGACTACGCTGAAAGCAAGTCCTGTTCCACATTGCCTTATAGAGCAAACAAAAATGTTGGCAAAGGCATAGCCAGACTCGGTATTTTGGATGGGCCAGGAGGTAAATTGGATAGGCCCTTTTATGCGCACATGCCTCCTCTCCCCCCCCCCCCCCCCCCCCCAACCACACCACAAATATCTTCCCGGAGATATTTTTTAAGAACATAGAGGGTTTTTTCCACCTACCCCACATCTTCTCCCTCTCCTCCGCAGCATCCTGACATCTGCGCTCCTGTCTCTGAACTCCATCCCTCCCTGGTGTTGGTAGAGGCGTCCTCTATGCCTGCAGTAATTCATTCTCGCTGCTTGTGCTGGCCCCACAGGCTTTCATCTGCCACATCCTGCCTTCACTGACTTCATTGCCTGCTTCCTGTCTGGTGGAACATGGCAGATGGAAGCCTGTGGGGCTGGTGCAAGCAGCGAGAATGAATTGCTGTAGGTGCCAAGGACGGCTGTACCAACACTGAGGAGGGAAGGGGTTCAGAGACTGGAGCGCAGATGCCGGGACGCTGCAGAGGAGAGGGGGGAAGAGAGCAGTGTGGCACTGCAGATGGGTGGGCCTGAACCAAGCATGGGTGGGCCTGTGCCCACCCAGGTCCACTTGTAGCTATGCCACTGAATGTTGGGGAAGGCATTTAAGGATCTGAGGGCTAAAATCTGTGATGTGTATCCCATTATCAATCTTGAACTACATCTGCTATTTCAAATGACAGAGCATCCAGCCAAAGGTTGTCTTCTAAGGTCACAGGTCACTGTCTATATCATCTTTAGCACTGTTCCATTTCTCACTCATCCCTTTCAGTGAATTGCCTGATCAACCAACCAAATGGTAAGGGATATAGTTCATGGATGTGCACTAGTACATATTAACATGCATTATTTACTGCAAGTCCTGGTTGATACAATGAGAACTACTTACTAATAACACTTGTTAAACACACGAGTGTGCACTTTAGTAAATGTGGACCAAAATGATTTCAAAATACTGAATGAAATATTAACTGCAACATTAATCTTAGGTAAATGGCTGGGGAGATAAAGGAATTATTGCCTGTTCATGTTCTGTGAACTGTGGCAACGGAGGGGTTTAGAACATAGTAAATGACGGCAGATAAAGACCAGTATGGTCCATCCAGTCTGCCCAACAAGATAAACTCATTTTACATGGTATGTGATACTTTATTTGTATACCCAAGTTTGATTTGTCCTTGCCTTTCTCAGGGCACAGACTGTAGAAGTCTGCCCAGTACTGTTCTTATACTAAGTTCTGAAGCTAACATATAAGCCCCTTAAAATTTACACTCCAGCTCATCCCTATCTATTCAGTCACGATCAGGGTGTAGACCGTGGAAGTCTGCCCAGCTCCCGTTTTGTTTCCAATTACCAGCATCGCCATCCAATCTCTGCTAAGATTCCACGGAACTATTCCTTCTAAACAGGATTCCTTTCTATTTATCCCAAGCATGTTTGAATTCCATTACCATTTTCATCTCCACCACCTCCAGCGGGAGGGCATTCCACATATCCACCACCCTCTCTGTGAAAAAATACTTCCTGACATTAGTCCTGAGTCTGCCCCCCTTCAACCTCAATTCATGTCCTCTAGTTCTACCGCTTTCCCGTCTCTGGAAAAGGTTAGTTTGCAGATTAATTCCTTTCAAATATTTGAACGTCTGTATCATATCACCCTTGTTTCTCCTTTCCTCCAAGGTGTACATGTTCAGGTCAGCAAGTCTCTCCTCGTACGGTTTGCAATGCAAATCCCATACCATTTTTGTAGCTTTTCTTTGCACCGCTTCCTGTCTTTTTACATCTATAGTCAGTTATGGCCTCCAAAACTGAATACAATACTCCAAGTGGGGCCTCACCAACGACTTGTAGAGGGGCATCAACACCTTCTTTCTTCTGCTGGTTATGCCCCTCTCTACGCATCTTAGCATCCTTCTGGCCATGGCTGTCGCCTTGTCGCATTGTTTCTTCAGATCCTCCGACACCAACACCCCAAGGTCTCTCTCCTGAGTCGAGCTTACTAATCTCTCCCCTCCTATCCGGTATATCTCTTTTGGGTTTCCGCACCCCAAGTGCATCACTCTACACTTCTTGGCATTAAATTTTAACTTCCAGACCCTCGACCATTTTTCTAATGTTCGGAGATCCCATCTCATCGTTTCTACTCCCTCCAGGGTATCCACTCTATTGGCTATTTTCGTGTCATCCGCAAAAAGGCACACCTTTCCTTCCAACCCTTCAGCAATATCTCCCACAAATATATTAAACAGAATAGGCCCCAGCACCGACCCCTGAGGAACTCCACTGCTCACCTTCCTTTCCTCCGAGCGGATTCCATTTACCACCACCCTCTGTCACCTGTCGGTCAACCAGTTTCTTATCCAGTTCACCATTTTTGGTCCTAAGTTCAACCCTTTCAGCTTATTCACAAGTCTTCTGTGGGGAACCGTATCAAAGACTTTGCTGAAGTCCAAGTAGATTACATCTAGCGCACGTCCCTCATCCAGTTTTTTGGTCACCCAGTCCAAAAAGTCAAAAAGATTCGTTTGGCAGGATTTTCCTTTGGTAAAGCCATGTTGCTTCGGGTCTTGTAACCCGTCGGTTTCTAGAAAGTTAACTATCCTTTCTTTCAGCAGCGACTCCATTATTTTTCCTACCACCAATGTGAGACTTACTGGTCTGTAGTTTCCCACTTCTTCCCTGTCTCCACTTTTGTGAAGAGGGACCATATCCGCTCATCTCCAATCTCACGGAATCTCTCCCGTCTCTAAAGATCTATTAAATAAATCTTTAAGAGGTCCCGCCAGGACCTCTCTGAGCTCCTTCAGTATCCTGGAATGTATCCCATCTGGCCCCATAGCTTTGTTCACCTTCAGATTCTCCAGCTGTTTATAAACTCTTTCTTCCGTAAACGGCGCAGTATCCACTCCATTCCCAGACGTTCCCTTGGCAGCCAACCTAGGTCCTTCTCCAGGATTTTCCTCTGTGAACACCGAAGAGAAATAATTGTTTAGCACGTTCGCTTTATCTTCATCACTCTCCTCATAGCCATTCTCATTATCTTTCAGTCTCACAATTCCATTCCTAGAAGGGAGGCTTTATTTACTTATCATTAAGCAATCTGTTAAAAATGTAGAGTAAGGACTGAGCTTGGTAAGTAAAAGCCATGTGATGTGAGATTTCAGAGATAAATATTCAGCTGCAAGCTGACCATATCACTTTAAGAGGATACTATATCCATTTAAAATTAGGCAGATTCTTAGTAGCAGCTGTTCCATGCATCCACCATGCTTTCTGTTGAGAAATATTTCCTTTTTCCCTCTTTCACTCTCATCTTAAGGCTCCTTGTTCCAGAGCCTCTTTTCCTTTGAAAGAGACCCACCTCCTATATATTTATAACTTGGAAATATTTAACTGTCTTTATCATATCTCCCCTAACCTGCCTCTCCTATGGGATATACATATATTTAATGCTATAAGTCTGTCCCCAGATGCTTTATGATGAAGACCACTGACCATTTTAGCAGCCACTCTCTGGACCAACTCCATCCTGTTTATATCTTTTTGAAGAGCAGTCTCCAGAATTGTACACAATATTCTAAATGAGGTCTTGCCAGACATTTATATAGAAGCACTATCACTTCCTTTTTCATGCTGGCTAATTCTCTCCTTAGGTACCTGAGCATCTTTCTGGATTTTGCCGTCATTTTTGAACCGGTTTGGCCACATTAAGATTGTCCCACCCCCTATACTGAACCTCTCCCTTGGGTTCTTGTAGTCCATATGTACGACCTGCATATTTTAGTTTTAAATTATAGTTGTCAAACTATAAATCAACTTTCACTGATTTCTTCCTTATGTTTTCCACACCTTCCAAGGTTTCTATCCCATTGCAGATTTTAGTATCATCTACCACAAAAAAGTCTTACCCAACAGTCCTTCCACTGCTTGTGAAAACATTGAAAAGAACTAGGCCAAGCATAAATCCATGTGGCACATTTTTGACAATATTCCTTTCCTCAGCTCAACTCCATTTACCACTACCCACTGTCAACCAGCTTCTAACCAAGTCAGTCACTTTAGTGCCCACATCAGGGGTACTCAGCTTATTTATAAGTTACCTATGTGGTGCCATGTCAAAGGCCTTACTGAAATCTGAGCATAGCACATCAAGGGCTCTCCTCGATCCAACTCTATTGCCAGCCAGTCAAAGAAATTGAGGTACTGAGATGCAAACCAATGCAAATAGTTCATCAGCACTGTGAAATAGTACTTCACGTACAACTTTGCAGATGCATCCATCTTATTGGTCATCCCTACCGGACATTTTTTCTTGCTTTGCTAGTTGTGAGGTTTTATGTCTTTTTTTGTGTTTGAGTGCCCCTGATGGGCCAATGATCAAAAGCAAACATGGGCCAATAGCGCCATACTAGCACCTGCGTTTTCTCCCGCCCGATGATCAGAGACGGTGAACACATGTAATAATGCGCTTGCCAGCAAGCATGCAAACAAGGGTCTTCTGCATTGCTGCCTCATGATCAGCGGGCAGCACGCCAAACAAGGGCGCAGCTACCACTGCAAACCTTATGCCAGCTTGGAGCTGGCATTAGGGTTTGCTAGTGAGGGAGGAATGAGAGAGACCCACTGAAGAGATTTAACAGGTGTGGGATTTTCTCCCGGGCCTGTCAAACCTAAGCCTGCTCCCCCCCCCCCAAAAAAAAACACAAGACCTGGAGATCCAGTGGACTTCCAGGCCCCCCACCCTCAAAGCACAAAATCACTGGTAGTCCAGTGGGACTTTTGTCTTCCTCCCCTCCCACCCCTCCACATCGAACAAAAATGCCGTGGTGGTCCGGTGGGACCGCTGTCTATCTGCCCCTCCCCCCCTCGGTGGCCTACATCTCTGTAGTGGTAGTAGTTGCAGGAGGGAGGGACTAGCACTCCCTCCCTCCTCTTCAGGTGCCTTCCCAAAATGGCGGCTTCCTACCCTGCCTGGGCATCCTGGGATGCACAGGGCGGGGCTTAACCCATATATGGATGTTAAACCCTGTCCACCGCATCCCAGGATGCACCGGGCAGGGCGGGATGCTACCATTTTGGGAAAGCACCCAAAGAGGCGGGAAGGAGTGCTAGTCCCTCCCTCCTCCAACTACTATGACTGCGGAGAGGTAGGCTGCCGGGGGGGGGGGGGTGGATAGATAGCGGTTTCACTGGACCACTAGGGCATTTTTGTGCAATGTGGGGGAGTGGGAAGGAGAAGCTAGCAGTCCCACTGGACCACCAGGGCTTTTGTGCTTTGAGGGGTGCCTGGAGGTCCACTGGACCTCCAGATCTTGTGTTTGGGAGGGGGCGGGCTTAGGTTTGACAGGTCCAGGAGAAAATCCTGGACCTGTCAAACCTCTTCTGCTGTTTGACAGATCCAGGCTTTTGACAGCCCAGACCTGTCAAACAACTTCTGCAGGAGGATTTGCCCAAGCACAATCCTCCCACAGAAGTACCCCTATGATCAGAGGTATTAGCATTGGTCATAGGGGCATTATAGCCCCGCGCTGTTCCGGCACTATTTTTAGAGCGCTGTTTGGAACAGCACGGGGCTTCTGATCATCGGTCCATGAGTGAGGGACCAGAGGGAACATGAAATATTTGTGCAAGGTCATCTTTGCTCACTTCTTGCTCTAGCCCAATAGAAGGACTCTCCATCTGCAGAGAACTGGGTTTTCTTCCTCTTAGTGCCAGTGAGAGGACATCCTGGTCCTGCTTTCCATCATCCCTTCAAAATTTTCCTGGGGTGAGATATATCCAAAATATCAAAGAGGATCTGTGCTGTCCTGGCTTTGATCCAATAAATACATTCAATAAAATCTTCAAATTGCAGGACATTTAAAGAGATTTGTATTTGCAACCCCAGTGCAGGTTTGTTTTTGTGAATTTGTAATTCTTGGGGTTTTTTATACTTCTGTTGACAGGCCACATTGTGACCTTTGACAACTGGAGAATCCTTCATGGCCGCCGCAGCTATCAGTCTGATGAGCATGTGTCCCGCCATCTGGAAGGTTCCTATTTGGACTGGGATGTGGTTCTGTCCAGAATGCGAAGCCTTGCACAGTCACTCCGGGCTCCGAAATGAAACTATGTTCTTAGAGTCCTGACGATGTACAGCAAGAGTTGAAATCCTTCATTCTGCAAAACAAACTTTTCTTCTTCAATTAGAAATTCTCCCACTGCTCTTGCTCTTAAATCCAAGCTAAGATTACATGGTGTCTGATTTGTCGGGATAATTAATTTGTCTTTCATGACAATGTGTTTGCACTTGCTCATGTTTTATCTCAGCTGTTTTATTCAGCAGCTTTTGACTAGTGTCTTTGTTAGCATTATTATTTCTTTAAATCACTGGCAGATTTTTATAATGATTTCTAAATGAGAGAAGAAGAAGAAATTTAATAAAAAGATACTGTGATTTCTACAGCCAAAGACTCAGGACAGTTTAAGCTTTGGTGGTAAAATATAAAATTTGCAAATTCTAGAAAGTTCTATATTAGCATAAAAGTTACTGATGCAAATCTTGGCCCTTTTGTTGTGTCCCAAGGGAAGTTAAGAAACATAGGGGCCCTTTTAATAAAGGGTTGCCACGCAGCAACGGGCTTGCCACGTGGCAACCTGGAATTACTAAACAGGAAAAAGTAGAGGCTGATCGAAGGACGAATCCACCATTGGAGATGTTACGGAGAAACACTTTATTGATGCAAATGTTAAGGGACCCGACATGGTCCATGTTTCGGCGTATCACCTACATCAGGGGTCATATGGATAATTCATTGCATTTCAGCGGTTGTCAAACCGAAAGTCTATAGTGCAGTTGGGCTGATCAGAAGCCGCATGCAAATAAACCGCCACTGATAGACTCTGTGGGGTCTGCTCGTGTACAGCCCAATGCAGCCACTAGCAGTAGTTCTGCCTCAGCGCATGCTATTTCCAGCGCTACGGAAAATAATTCCATCATTTGTAGTGCAGTGGTTAGTGGCGCTGCCCGGTTACCGTCGGGTTACCGCAGGAGCCCTTACTGCCACCTCAATGGGTGGTGGTAAGTGCTTCCCTCCCCCCCCCCCCCCCCCCCCCACATGACTACACAGTAAGAATAATCTTACTGCATAGCCTTGTGTTTTTTAGGGGCTTTCTACCCACTGTGGTAAAAAGGGCCCTGGCGTGCGGGAAAAATGGCCCCTGCTGCTACCACAAGGCCCTTTTTACCACAGCTTAGTAAAAGGACCCCATAATATACTCTTCTTGTGCCACACACTCCCAGAAGTCTATGGACTAAATTATTTTGTGCAGTTTTCTGTAAAACCATAATTGTTTTATGTAAAAAGAACTTATCTGAAATACTGTAGATATTTTCCTTTATAAAATAAAGTAATTGGATACAAAAATACATTTTCCTATTCTTCTTATTCATCAGAGAAAGAGCACCAAAATATTCTAGCTTCAAGTGCAGCTGTACAACCTTGCCAGTTATTTATTCAGTGGGTACAAATGGATATAAATAAATAAAATTATAGGAAATTTGTTTTCTAAATCAATCTTGCAATCAAATGGCGCTGGGAGCGAGAGTGTGTAAAATAACAGTTTGAAGATTTAATTCTTCAGTATCATGCTGATGACTAAAGTTTCCTTCCATTCCTCGATTTCTGTCATCTTCTCCTGGACAGCAGCAAACATATCACCAGTTCACCATTACCCAGAGTACCTGCTGCATTTGCCGTTACGGTTGATAACAAATACAAAATTGTGTTGTGGTCAGATGAGGTAGGTGTGAGTCAGGCGTCATTGGGTCAAGGGGAATAGTGGTGGTACGTTGTCCAGTGCGATCCTTGATTATGTTGTGTTGCTGAGTGTGGGGGGTTAAATTGGATCGGAGGGATAGGCTTTTTTGAAGAGGTGAGTTTTTTTAGGTGTTCATGTATTGTTCTCACAGCATGCGACAGTCTGTTCCATAGTTGTGCGCTCAAGTAGGAGAAGCTATTTGTTGAGTGAAAAAGATATTTCCTCCTATTTGTTTTACAAGTATTTCCATGTAACTTCATTGAGTGTCCCCTAGTCTTTGTATTGTTTGAAAGTGTAAAAAATTGATTAAATTGTTTGCAAGCGATAGGATTGACATGGGTTGTACTTCACTGGTTTCGCTCCTTTTTGTCTGATAGGAAGTTTCATATGTTTAACTTTGAAAAATCTGAGCCAGTTTCTTGTGAAGCTGGAGTACCTCAAAGGTCAAGCTTCTCTGCAGATCTTTTCAATCTCTTTATTTTACTACTTTGTTCACTGTTGAGATGTTTAGGGGTGCAGTACAAGTTATACGCCGATGACATTCAATTTCTAGTACCAGTTGAAATTTCATTCGAGGATAGTTTCGCAAAATTGCAGCTATATCTCAAGAGCATTAACCAATGGATAGATGGAAACTGGTTAAAACTAAACACTTTTAAAACCCAAATTCTTTTGTTGTCAGGCTCCCCAAAAGAGGTCATCCCTACTGTGTTTAAAATGAATACTGTTAAAATTTCAATACTGAAGGAAATTAAGGATCTGGGAGTTCAACTTGATTCTCTCTAACAATGAAGAAACAAGTTCATAATGTAATTAAGAAAGTTTTTTCAAACCTAGAATAGTCAGACATACAGTATATAACCCTATGTTATGGATCAGAATTTCCTTAAGATAGTACAGTCAGTGGTATGTCCTCTAATGAACTACTGTAATGGTCTTTTTATCGGCGTTGCAAGTAATTCATTGAAGGCATTACAAGTTGCCCAAAATTCTATAGCAAGGGTAATTACAGGTACTTCATTCTACAATCATATTTCTCCTATTCTTAAGTCTCTGCACTGGTTGCCTACGAAATATCACATTGAGTTTAAGATATTACTATTGGTTTTTAAAGTTTTAAATAATTGTGTCTCACCGCTGCTTTGTTACACTCTGAAACTTTATCAGCACACATGTTCTCTGAGATCTTCTCAAAAACACCTGCTTGATGTTCCATCTTTTCATCAAGTGTATACTGGAGAATATAGATCCTCATTTTCTATATCATTGGTCCAAAGTCATAGAATGCACTACCCTATGAGCTTCACTCGGTAGTTTATATTGCACAGTTCAAGAAAGACTTGAAGATGCATATATTTCTCCAGGAATATGGTTTAATGGATTCAAGATGTCACTTTTATTTTGAACCAAGAACTGACTGTGACATATATTACTGACTGTTTATTGTGATATTATGTTTATGATGTATTATCTATATTGTTTTTAATTTTAATATGCATGTTCACTTGTTCACCACTTACAATTTCATGATAATGTGGGCTATAAATAACTTTATTATTATTATTATTACCCATTCTATACCAGTCAGGATTATGTGGACCTCAATCATATCTCCCCTCAACCGTCTCTTTTCTAAACTGAAGAGCCCTAACCTTTTTAGCCTTTCCTCATGTGAGAGGAGTTCCACCCCCTTTAGCATTTTGATTACTCTTCTTTGAACCTTTTCTAATTCCACTACATCTTTTTTGAGATATGGCAACCACAATTGAATGCAATACTCAAGGTGAGGTCACACCATGGAGACATACGGAGGCATTACAGTATTTTTGGTCTTATTTACCATCCCTTTCCTAATAATTGCTAGCATTCTGTTTTTTCTTTTTTGACCGCCGCCACACACATGGAGGGGCATTTTTGAAAGAACATCCAAGTCACAATTGAGACATCCTGCTCATAACATCCAAAACAATAACCATTGCACAACCATTTTCAAATAGAAAAACATTGGGATTTCCTGTTGAAAAATAAGTGAGAAGCATGTTCTTGCACTGAAAACATCCAAAACGAACAACCATTTTCCAAAATGAAACATCCAAAATATGGATTCCAAAAAAACAGGCGCAGAAACGTCTGTCTAGCATCACTTGTACAAAAATGGCCACACAGACATCCCTGCAGACAGAGGGGCAGCCTAGTGGTTAGTACAGTGGACTTTAAACAATGGGACCCAGGTACAAATCCCACCTTAATTTCTTTACATCTTATTGTGAGCCCCCCCCCCCCCCCCCCCAGGGACATATAAAAACCTCCTGTATACTAAATGTACACCACTACAATAGCCATCATGCTTGCAAGTCTCTTATAAATTCAAGTACCTTAGGTATTTTTATGTTCCAGGAGGGCTCACATATTAGTACAGAAATAAAAGGGTTAAAGTGGGAGTTACACCAAGGTCCCCTTGTTCAAAGTCCATTGCACTGACTGCTAGGCTTTTCCTTACACTTGCTTGTTGCTGTATTAGGAATGGCCATAATATCTGAAGCTATTGTATAGCCTGGTATCCACTGTCACTTTCCACTTCTTAGGGGGTGGGAGTAGGTCAGTAAGCACTAGGAGATTAAAGAGGGGTCATGCCTTCATCCCTCCAGTGGTCAGCTGCTCAGTCAGGGCACCTTTTTGTACCCTGGACAAGATCTGTTCGAGCAATCAACGATCACCTAACCTTTTGGAAACTGCTGAAAACCCACCTTTTCAAACAAGCTTACCCAAATGATCCAACTTAAACCTATGTACCCATCCACACAACAACCAACCAAGTGTTAATGACAATGAGCTAGACCCCCTCCCACACCCTCCCACCAATCTTCCCACAACTCCTCCCCTCTACTCTCCTACACCAAATCTCCCAACTAACACAAATCATCCCCACCCTAACTCTCCCACCTACACTACCCCTTCTCTTGTCATAGCAAATAACTGCTTCTATCTGCTACATTACTACAGCTTGTACTTCTCTCCGCAATACACTGAAATCCTATCTACTATGTAAGCTGCATTGAACCTGCCATGAGCGGGAAAGCGCGGGGTACAAATGCAATAAATAAAAATAAATAAATTGAAACAATTCTAAATAAAACTGGCCTTCTTTTTCACCTTGGACATTTCTTCCCATTCCATTATCACTGAAAGAAATCCTAATTTTGAGCCCATCCTAGTCCCACCCAAAACATGCCTCCAACACCCCCCCCCCCCCTTTCTATTTAAATGAACAACAGTGTAAAACATCCAAATTCTACCTTTCAAAAATCGCAGTTTGGATGGATGTTTTTCTGCCCATTTTGAGACATCCATTTTCTTTGAAAATGAGCACCATAGGCAAATTATCTTTTATGTTTCTTGATATGATAGCAGCCTTTGATCTGGTTAACCACACCTTACTTTTTGAAATGTGATTTTGTTCATTTTTGTCTGGTCGATCTTTTATGATCTATCTAACAGAGAACTTGTTTTACGAACCCTGTTAGAAAGAATTGTCTTGTGGGGTTCCTTGGGGGTCTGTACCAGGTCCAGTATTATTCAATATTTTTTGGCCCCTCTTGCCACCTTAGTTCAGGGTTATGGTTTAAGCATAGTGTTTTTAGTGCACACTAACCATGTAGATGCCCATGATATTCAATTCAATTTAATTGCTTATTAAAAAGCCAATTATTAGTATTAATTAGCTTGTTATTTAAATAAATTGCATGAGCAAATTGGACGCATGCTCAAATTTGCGCACGCAATTTTTGGTGACTTTTACAGAAATAGGGAGTCAAGGGCCACATAATTTGTAATATTTAAAAAGTTTTCTGTGTTATGACTTGAATAGCCCCAAGCTGGGACAAGGCGACTTGGCAAGAATAGGTAAATGCAATCATGAAAGGTAAGTGGCGCACTGTTCTCCAGCAACATACCCTGTGATACAACAGGAGCAAAGCAGAATAAACTCAACCGTTACCAATGCCAAAACAAGCTTGACGCCTTGGGTTCTTGCCTCTTAATCCTTAGTTACAAAACATTTTTCTATCCTGCCTTAGATGAAAAAGCACCATCACAAAATGTTTGTTCTTAAGAAAATATGAGATCACATCGCCTGGTGCACAGACAGAAAAACATTCCAAAAATAAGAGCTAGGATGGGAAAGATATCAAGCCACACAAATAGTTTTCCTGGTACACAATGTACAATGTGATCCCAGAATAAAACAGTTGAACTTGCATAAGAAAGAAGGAGCTTAGTTTTAACAGCCTTTGGCCACCATCCCTTCGCTCAACATACCTGTCTAACTTGGAATGTGATATGTGTGTTTATCTCTTTTAAAGCTTTATTCAAAAGAGCTGTAATAAAGGACAGCATACTCAAGTTCTTATTAGAAGATTACAGGGTGAGATCACTAATGAAATGAGAGAAGAATTTGAAAATTTAATACTCAGCCATGTATGTGCACAAGAATCCTTTCTAATACAGACCTCAGAGAGAGGAAACGCATGTGTCTGAATGATCACCTCTTTGCATTTTTATGGAACATAAAACAAGCAGATAAAATCTGATAGACCAGGGCTTCCCAAACCTGCCCTGGGGACCTTGCAACCAGACACATTTCTAGGATATCTAATATGCTGTGTATGAGATCAGTTTTTCCCACTGGAAAAGTACTGTCCTATCCCACTGTATTTCCTAAGGACATATTAAGAGCTGATAATATTTCAAAGTTCACCTGAGGTGAGTTTTACAGGCAAATGAGGGAGAGAGGGAGTAGCCTAGAAGTTGGAGCATCAGGCTGAAAACCAAGGTAGCCAGGTTCAAATTCCACCTCTGATCCTTGTTAAACAGTTTTGCAGTATGTTGCCTGTTTTTGCACAGTAAACCCTGTTACTGATTTTTTTTTTCAGAGGGGGCATGTCATGGGCAGAGAGCGATCAAACTTATAATGAACCAAAGATCATGATTGCTGATAAATAGGCTAATAGCACTTGGCAGACAAACTTTTATTCACATTATAATGCATTTAAATTATTTAGAAGAGAGCCCTCAGATAAAACCACTATCAAGGCAATATCATCGTTTTTTTTATCGATCTTTTGCCTAGTGGCCTAGCACATCTATCATCAGGCTATCTCTTACTTGTGCAAATAAGTGCTATGACCAAACACTAAAGTGCTCAAAATAAACGTGCTCACAAAAGAAAAAATCGTGACTTATCTTAAAACGTTATTGTTCATCAAATTTTTCTTCTTTTCTCTTTTTCTTCTACTTTATCTTGCGACACAATACTCAGTCCATCAAGTTCACAAAGTACACAATCCGCTAAATTTTCCCCTGGTAACGCCCGACACCGCAGGTTTCAATAATTTCCTCAGGGACTCGGGTTAACATATTGCAGAACTTTCTGAACGATTCCAATGCTGTAGACCAAAACCTTCAGTGTAATCCCACGGCTTATACAAGGCGCCTTTTGTATGGCTAACACCCGGCTCTCCAATGACGTCACTGCAATACAAAAGAATCAATCAGTCCAACCTGATACTTGACGCCTCCATTAGAAGGTGAGTTGATAAACATCAAAAACAGAATGAAATGTATAATAGAGTACTAAAAAAGACAGAAGAATTCAAATCAGGGAATTTCACTCGATATTTTCATTGAGACCGTGTGGGCTTGTAGTCTGTAACTTATAAATCCATCATTGTTCCCTACGTATGAGAATGGTCGCTCGATTACCCCCTGTAGGTAATTCTGGGCGCAGTTAGAGTTCTAGTTGTGAGACGACTTTTATGCTCCACTAGTCATACTCTCATTTTCCTTATTGTACGTCCCACATAATATAAGGAACAGGGACAGTAAATAATATATACCACGAAAGATGACTGGCATGTGGTAAGATGTTCCATTGTAAACGTTTGTTGAGTACTGCTATAAGTCCATTGTGATAACATACTCGTTTGAACACAAAACTGACACTCCCCACAAGGTTGATGGCCCCCTTGGCTAATCTGGCGATGCATGTGGGGGATCTTCGTATGCACCAACTGATCTTTAAGATTCCTCCCACGAGTATAAGCAATGCATGGATGTTGATGGAATACCGGATGAAAAGTTAACACTTGCCAGTGTTTATGTATCAATTTAGCTACTTCAGGAGCTAATGTCAAAAAACCCAACACACAAACCATCTGATCCATCTTCTCTTTAGGTTTATCAAGAAGCAACAAGGGTCGTTCAGCATACCATGCTGTCTTGTAAGCTTGTTGTATACACTTCAAAGAATATCCCCTTGCTTGTAATCTAGCACTAAGACTAGCTGACTGGGTTTTAAATGCCTCGTCCGTGGTGCATATTCTACGTAAATGCAGAAATTGTCCCACCGGAAGGGACCATTTTAATTTGTGAGGATGATAGCTAGTAAACTGGAGTAATGTGTTATGGTCTGTTGGTTTATGGTACACCGTAAGCTGCAATTGTCCCTGGGCTTTATATATCCATGTATCCAAGAAGGCAATGTTGTTCAAACTGGTATTCATAGTAAATTTCAAATTGGCATCAATGTTGTTTAACCAATGCAAAAAAGATTTCAATTGAGCCTCTGTAGAATGCCAAAGAAAAAATATGTCGTCAATAAAACGATGCCAATTTGAGATGTTTTTTATGTACCATTCTGACCGATACAAATTACTCTCCTCAAAATGACTAACATATAAATTAACCACACTTGGGGCTGCAGCTGTGCCCATTGCGACACCCCTCTTCTGCAGGTAAAATTTTTGATCAAATATAAAATAGTTCTTCTTCAAAACTAATCCCGCAAAAGTCTAAAGAAGTGACGTGGGTATCCTTTCTCGTTCAGTTCTTTTATTAAGGGTATTCTCTACAATCATCAAAGCAGCTTCTTGAGGTATGTTAGAATACAAAGCTTCAATATCTAGCGTAACCAGAATGACTGAGGGGGAAACACTACCAATTTCTCCCAAACTCCTCAAAAAATGGGCTGTGTCTTGTATATATGATCTGGCCTGCTTGACATACGGTTGTAAAAAATGATCCACCATTTTGGACAAAGGTTCCAAAATGGTGCCTGTCAACGAGATTATGAGACGTCCCGGCGGCATCAATAGACCTTTATGTACTTTAGGTACAGTATAAAAGATTGGAGTGCATGGGTGTACTGGTTGCAAAAATTTAGATTCCCCCTTAGTCAAAAATCCTTTATGCATGGCATCATCCACTATTTGAGCAATAGTCGCCTGTAGGTCTATCTTAGGATCCTCAACAAGTTATTGATAACACTGAATATCCGTGATTTGTCGTTGGACTTCTCTGACATAGGCTTGTTTACTTTGCACCACTATAGAGCCTCCTTTATCCACTGGACGTATCACCACGTCACTGTCTTTAGATAATTCTTGCAAAGCCATGCGTTCATCATAAGAAAAATTAACAAACTGCTTACAATTGGTTTATTTCCTGGTTTTTTTCTAATTGTTCTAAATCTCTGAGCACTAATGCTTTAAAAATCGCTATGTGGGGGTCCATTGGTCCAGGAGGATACCATCGTGATTTCGGACGAAAAATAGAGGTATCCCACGTATTGTTGTTGCTTTGAGAGAAAAATAATTTCACCTGTAGATTACGAAAAACACGGGCCAAATCAACCTGAATATTAAAAGGATTATACTGCACTGTAGGTATGAAAGACAAACCTCGCTCCAATACATGCAATTGTATAGATGTAAGTTGTTTGTCTGAGATATTAATTACATTTGATTGCGTAATTGACTGGATCAAGTTACTGGACCCATGCCCCCTAAAAAAGAGGATGGAGGAACTGTTGGTATGTGAGAAGTCTGTACCGAAGGTGGATTCAACATGGAATGTTGAAAGGCAACATGAGAAACCACTCCAGGCTGAATTTCAGAACAAGAACCCATCGACCCTGAGACACTAGAAGGGGTAAGGCCCATATGAGGGGGCCCTTGATATGAATAACTCGTACGTACCCCTCCTGGATGCATTTGCGTATAATATGGAGCTTGCTGTTAATAATATTGTTGCTGTCCTTCTCGGTTGGCCCTTCTTCGACTTCCACATTTACGTGACCATCCCCCCCTACCTCTACGTCGAACCTGAGCACTATAACCCCCGTCCGAATTCTCATCTGAACTAGTGAAACCTTCCGGTATCTTTTGTGAAACATCCTGTTGTAACTGGCATTCTTGATCCAACCAAGTATAAATTGGTCCCAACAAATAATCTTGTTGGTCCCGTTGAAATTTCTTTAATTTATTTTGTCGCAATATATAATAATACTGATCTAGGGAAGCTAATTCCCCACTTAACTGTTCTTCAGGCCGAAAAGTTACCTCGGAAGTTGTCGAGACTGCTGTTTGTAATTGAGTAATTATCCCATCCAATCCAATTTGCAAATTTTTTACTTCTTCCTGCGCTGTCTCCACCACTAATAACATCAAGTCTCTAGAGCAGTGATTTAAAATCGCCGCCCAACGTTCCAAAAATCCTGTCTTCTATAGAAAAATCTTCGGCGCCTTATTAATGTGCAACCCTGCTGTTTGATGTATTCTATCAATTGTTGTTCATGTAATTCTAATCGAATGATATTCCGTCTGTGTTGAACATAATTGTTCTTTAAAGTAAAATAATTTAAATCACCTCCCTGTGGGACCCCTTGTCCCAAAAGGGAGGATTTCTGCAGTACTGATGTCACATGTTCGTCCGAATATCCAAACATAGCTTGCCACTTTGCTGCCATGGACAATAACGTTTTAAGATAAGTCATGATTTTTTCTTTTGTGAGCACGTTTATTTTGAGCACTTTAGTGTTTGGTCATAGCACTTATTTGCACAAGTAAGAGATAGCCCGATGATAGATGTGCTAGGCCACTAGGCAAAAGATCGATAAAAAAACCGATGATATTGCCTTGATAGTGGTTTTGTCTGAGGGCTCTCTTCTAAATAATTTAAATGCATTATAACGTGAATAAAAGTTTGTCTGTCAAGTGTTATTAGCCTATTTATCAGCAATCATGATCTTTGGTTCATTATAAGTTTGATTGTCATTTATACCAAGGATACTTGGGAGGTTTTGTGTATACCCAATTTATGCGAGCGAGCATTCTAGCATTACCTCTCTTGGCTCAAGCCCTCGATGTCTCTTTGCACACTGGACTCTCTCTTCAAAGTGCTTTCACCTCCAATTCCCCCTTCACTTTCTCCCCAGACTCTGGCTGAGTATTTTCTTGATAAGTTTCATAAGATTAACCTTGAATTCTCAAGCAAGTCACCTCTACCTCTCCTTCCCTCAGTCCATTCTTCTCAACCCTCCCCTGCCTCCTTTTCTTCCTTTTCTGAAACTGCACATTTTCTTTCCTCCTCAAAACTAACTACCTGTTCCTCTGATCCTATTCCCACCTATCTACTTAGCACTACCTCTCCTACAGTCATCCCTTCTATCTGTCATATCCTCAATCTTTCACTTTCCACTATGACTGTTCCTGATGCCTGTTACAGAACTCCTCAAAAAACCTTCATTGGACCATACCTGTCCTTCTAACTATTGTCCCATCTCCCTCCTCCCTTTCCTATCCAAGATACTTGAACTTGCTGTTCACCACCATTGTCTTACCTTTCTGTCATCTCAAGCAATTCTTCATCCACTTCAATCTGGCTTTTGCCCTCTTCATTCAATTGAAACAGACCTTGCTAAAATCTCCAGTGACCTAGGTCTCTATTCTATCCTCATCCTTCTCGATCTATCTGCTGCTTTTGACACTGTTGATCACCTCCTACTCCTTGCTACATTGTCCTCACTTGGATTTCAGGGCTTTGTTCTTTCCTGGTTTTCTTCTTATCTCTCCCATAGCACTTTTAGTGTTTACTCTGGTGGATCCTCCTCCACTTCTATCCCACTAACAGTTGGTGTACCTCAGGGCTCTGCCTTGGGACCTCTTCTTTTCTCCATCTATACTTCTTCCCTTGGTGCTCTGATCTCATCCCATGGTTTTCAGTATCATCTTTATGCTGATGACTCCCAGATCTACCTCTCCACACCAGAAATCTCAGCCGAAATCCAGGCCAAAGTCTCAGCCTGCCTGTCTGACATTGCTGCCTGGATGTCTCACTGCCATCTGAAACTAAACATGACCAAGACTGAGCTTCTTATCTTTCCCTCTAAACCAACCTCTCCTTTTCCCCCATTCTCTATCTCTGTGGCTAACACGCTCATCCTCCTTGTCTCATCAGCTCGTAGCCTTGGAGGTCATCTTTGACTCCTCGCTCCCTTTCTCTGCAAATATTCAACAGACTGCTAAAACCTGTCTTTCTCTATAACATCACCAAAATGTGTCCTTTCCTTTCTGAGCACACTACCAAAACCCTTATCCATACTCTTATCACCTCTCGCTTAGACTATTGCAACTTGCTTCTCACAGGTCTCCCACTAAGCCACCTCTCTCCCCTTCAAACTGTTCAAAATTCTGCTGCACGACTTACTGTATATTCCGCCAGTGTTGCTATGCTCATATTAGCCCTCTCCTCAAGTCACTTCATTGGCTCCCTATCCATTTCCACATACTGTTCAAACTCCTGTTATTGACTTACAAGTGCATTCACTCTGCAGCTCCTCAGTACCCTCCTCTCTTATCTCTCCCTACACTCCTCCCTGGGAACTCCATTCATTGGATAAATCTCTCTTATCTGTACCCTTCTCCTCCACTGCTAACTCCAGACTCCATTCCTTTTATCTTGCTGCACCATACTCCTGGAATAGACTTCCTGAGTCAGTACGTCAAACTCCATCTCTAGCCGTCTTCAAATCTAGGCAAAAAGCCCACCTTTTTTATGCTGCTTTTAACTCCTAATCCCTATTCACTTGTTCAGTACCCATGTCTGTTTTATCATTCCCACCTTAAGTAATTCCCTCATTCCTTATTTATCCTGTTTGTCTGTCCTGATTAGATTGTAAGCTCTGTCGAGCAGGGACTGTCTCTTCATGTTCAAGTGTACAGCGCTGTGTATGTCTAGTAGTGCTATAGAATGATAAGTAGTAGTAGTAGTAGCATCCAGCTAGTGCATTATTATTATCATGTGCTAACCAGATAATGCAAAGTTAACACAGGAGCACCTATAGGCAGATGATCAAAAGACCCATGCTGTTCCAAACAGCACTCTAAAAATAGTCCTGGAACAGCGCGGGGCTTTACCGGACCTATGATCAGAGATAATTGCATGCAAATTTAAGCACGTAATTCTCTCTGATCATGGGTTAGAAGTGCGGGAGGATTGTGCCTAAAATCCTCCTGCAATTGTTTGATAGGTCTGGGCTGTCAAAAGCCCAGACCTGTCAAACACAGTGGCTGGAGGTCCATGGGACCACCAGACCCCAACTAACTCCGCCCGAGCCAAGCAAAACGGGGGCTGCAGATCCGGCAAGACCCCCAGGCCCCCGACTCCCCCGACATAAGTTCAGGATCTTCAGTCCCCTAACCTTCCCCAGCATCCCACCGATGTCCCTGGTGGTCAAGTGGGCTGCAGGTAAATCCCCCCCCCCCACCTGGTGGTCTAGCGGCCCTTCCCCACCCCCCTACCTGCAGTTGGAGGAGGGAGGTGGCCTCCCTCCTCTTCCATCGACGCCACCTGAAAAATTGTGGTGCCCAGCCCTGCCCAGGGTATCCTGAGATGAACTGGGTGGGGTTTCACATCAGATAAGGGTGCCAGTGGGAGGAGGGAGGCCATCTACCTCCTGCAACTGCAGGTAGGGGGGTGGGGAAGGGCCGCTAGACCACCAGGTGGGGGCGATTTACCCATGGTCCACTGGGTCACCGGGGACATCGGTGGAATGCTGAGAGGGTTAGGAGGGGAGCTGGAGACTCACCGGATCTCCAGACCCCCTGAATCTGCGTCGGGGGTTTGGGGGGCCCTGAGGTTTGCCAGACCTCCAACCCCCTGTTGCTGGGGGAAGGGGGGGGTCGGATCGGATTCCTGCTGGGACTGTTGCATTGGGGGGGAATGGAGGCCAGCTAGCATGCAAATGCATGCTGGACAGGGCTCACCATTCCTCCCCAATGGTCTGCAAACCCTAACGTCAGTTCCGAGCTGGTGTAGGGTTTTCCGCAACCAGAGTGCCAATCTTTGGTGCGCTGGACGCTGATCATTGGGGATGAATAGGTTTAGCATGCATTTGCATGCCACTTGCGCTAAGAGCCCTGTTTTGCATGCATTTGCATGCTAGTTGCGTTCAGAGCCCATGAGCGCGTTGTTACACACGCTCGGATCTGATCATGGGGCAGTAGCAAACGCAGGCACTAGTATGGTGCTAAGAGTCTCTAGCACCTGCGTTTGTTTCTGATCATCAGCTCACTAGTGCCTCTTAAATAGGAGGCAGTAAGTGGTCCCATATTAATGCAATGAAGGTACCATTCACTAATGACAACATTGCATAACTTGCAAATTTGAAAAAAAAAACTGAAAAAGTTCCACATTAAATCTGTGCTTAACACATGGGAAAGTCCTGCATTAAAACACAGTAAGCCTAGATTTTACTGTACTTTATTAAAATGGCCCCTTAATTACCTCAGGTTCAAACTTGTATTGTAAGCACTCCAGAGACAGCAAAATACCTATGTACCTACTACTGAAAAAGGTGTGAGCCAAATCCAAATACATAAATAATGAATTACAACACAATCATAGCTAATTATTATCACTGCTAATGAACGTCAATAGCCGTCTCCATGTATTTCTCATTTAAAACCAAAAGCCATAAATTTCATGTAATAACTGGAGTTAAGTACACATAGGAAATCCACTATGTTTGCATTTAACTTTCAAAAAGGAGACTATCATAAAATGAGGAAAATAGGCTAAAAATTAAAGAGGAGTAGCTGCAAAGGTCAAAAGTTTACATCAGGTGTGGATGTTGTTCAAAAATACCATTGTGGAAGCCCAGACCAGATATATTCTATGTAGTAAAAAAGGAGGAAGGAAGGCAAAATGACAGCTGGCATGAGGTGAAGGAGGCTATTAGAGCTAAAAATAAAATAAAATAACATCAGAAAATGGAAGAACGATCCAAATGAAGGTAACAGGAAACAACATAAGGAATGACAATGTGAATGGAGAAGGGTAGATAGTGGGGTTCCACAGGGGTCTGTGTTGGGACTTCTGCTTTTTAACATATTTATAAATGATCTAGATATGAGAATAACTAGTGAGGTAATTAAATTTGCCAATGAAACAAAGTTATTCAAAGTTGTTAAATCACAAGAGGATTGTGAAAAATTGCAAGACGACCTTATGAGTCTGGGAGACTGGGCATCCAAATGGCAGAAGATGTTTAATGTGAGCAAGTGCAAAATGATGCATGTGGGAAAGAGGAACCTGAACTATAGCTACGTGATACAAGGTTCCACATTAGGAGTCACCGACCAGGAAAAGGATCTAGGAGTCATCGTTGATGATACTTTGAAACCCTCTGCTTAGTGTGCTGCGGCAGCAAAGAAGTAAATAGAATGTTAGATATTATTAGGAAAGGAATGGAAAATAAAAACGAGGATGTTATAATGCCTTTGTATGGCTCCATGGTGCGACTGCACCTTAAATAATGTGTGAAATTCTAGTCACTGCGTCTTAAAAAAGATATAGTGGAATTAGAAAAGGTACAGAGAAGGGTGACAAAAATGATAAAGGGGGTGGACGACTTCCCTATGAGGAAAGGCTGAAATGGCTTGGGCTCTTCAGCTTGGAGAAAAGAGATGTCACAACTGTCAGGAAAGGTCCGGAATAGTGAGCCCTTGGACCACTGCCAGTGATTGGCAGCAGCAGGAACAGGAAGCGAGGCTGAACACGGACAGGCTGGTACAAGATTCAGGACTCTCAAACAGGATCCAAGATTCTCAAAGAGGCTTGGCTGGAACAGAATTTTGGAACGGACTTGACTTGGCTGGAATCGGATGTTGGAACGGGCTTGGCTGGAACCGGATGCTGGAACGGACTTGGCTTGGCTGAACCGGATGCTGGGATAGACTTGGCTTGGCTGGAACAGGATTCAGGATACTCAAGCAGGATTCTCAAACAGGCTTGGCTGGAACGGGATTCAGGATACTCAAGCAGGATTCAGGATTCTCAAACAGGCTTGGCTGGAAAAGGCAGAGTTGGAGTAGAAGTTGAAGACTGGCAAGACAAGAACTAGCAGGGCTGGGACTGCAGCAAACACACACAGATGAAAACTCAAAGGCAAGCCTGAAAGTTCCCAGGTGCTTAATAAAGGCAATTACAGATGAGGTCACAAGCAAGCGTGAGGCTTAACAGCAAAAACACCAGAACACAGCTTGGCTGGAAGAACACCACAGCGAGGCTTGGCTGCAACAGCACCAAAGTGAGGCTTGGCTGCAGGAACTCCAAAAAAAGTCTGGAATGCTGGAAGATCAGAATAGGACTGGAATGAACTCTGGAACATGTTTGGGAAACAGGAAGAAGACAGTCCACAGCAGCCATAGGGCCTGGTCACTCGGAGGCGAGGTGAGTGTAGGCATGGGATACAGTCACAACCGTGACAAGACGGCTGAGGGGACATATGATAGAGGTATATAAAATACTGAGTGGAGTGGAACGGGTAGACATGAATCGGTTGTTTACTCTTTCCAAAAATACTAGGACTAGAGGGCACAAAATGAAGCTACAAATTAGTAAATTTAAAAAGAAATCAGAGAAAATATTTCTTCACTCAACAAGTAATTAAACTCTAGAATTCGTTCCCAGAGAATGTGGTAATAGCAGTTAGCTTAGCGGGATTTAAAAAAAGGTTTGGCTAGCTTCCTAAAAGAAAAGTCCATAAGCTATTATTAAAATGGACTTGGGAAAATCTACTGCTTATTTCTGGGATAAGCAGAATAAAATGTATTGTACTGTTTTGGGATCTTGCCAGGTACTTGTGACCTGTATTGGCCACTTTGGGAAATAGGATACTGGGCTTGATGGACCTTCGGTCTGTCCCAGTATGGCAACACTTATGTAATACTGGTAAGGAAGGCAAAGAGAGACTGAAAAGATCCTTGCCTCAGAGGCAAAAATACATAATAAAAACGTTTTTTAGGTGTACTGAAATAAATAAATATTCAAAGAAGCTGTTAAGAGAATCAGTTGGACAACTAGATGCTTGAGAGGTAAAAGGGGCAGTCAAAGAAGAATAGGCCACAGCAGAGACAAAATAAATTTTTTGCTTTGGCTTTCACTGAGGAAGATGTGGGGGAGATACCCATGCCAGAAACGGTATTTAATGACAATGAATCAAAGGAATGAAACAAATCTCTATAAACTTGGAAGATGTCATGGGGCAAATTGATAAAATAAAGAATTGCAAATCACCTGGACCAGATGGTATACACCCCAGAGTACTGATAGAACTAAAGAATGAAATAGCAGATCTATTATTAGTACAGTGCACTCCATTTAAGTGCACGTCGGATAAGCGCATGCTCTGTTTAACTGCATGCCGTGGAGACTTCCGGTCATGCGGTGAGCGAGGCGGCCGCAGCGGCTCGAGGCTCCGGGATCCCCCGCTCCAGAACGGCAGAATAATTGATTAAAAAAGGCGAACGAGCCCCTCCAGACAGCCCCCCTTGAGCTCCAGACCGCATGGAAAAATATTTAGGCATATCACCTACCGAGATGGCGCAAAAATCCAGCGCGAAGACACGGGGCAAGGTAGCATGTGGAGAAAATAAAATGGTGGACGGTACGCCGCAACCGGCTTCAATATTTACAGATCAGCAGCTGGAACAAATAACTGCGGCGGTGATCCGTGCCCTGAATCCCCGTTGGGACGCTTTGTCGAAGAATTTGGAATCCATACAAGTCGGACTGGATGGCTTAGAAATGAGAACCGGCGATTTGGAAGTGAGAGTCTCCGCGCTGGAAGATGATTCCCGCGCACAGGGCCCGGATATTGCACAACTGCAAAAACAACTTGCAGAACAGGCTGAAAAACTAGAAGACCTAGAAAACCGCTCCCGGCGCAATAACATCAGGATCGTAGGGATCCCAGAGCGAGTGCTGGAGCGGAACTTGACTGACTGGCTAGAGACGTGGCTATCGAAAGAGCTGGCGCTGACAGATTCTATGGGCACCATAACCATCGAACGGGCGCATAGAGTGGGAAGAAAAATGGAGAACTCGCAGCGTCCGAGAACAGTTGTGGCAAAAATCTTAAACTTTCGACATAAAGTAGAGATTCTCAGAGGGTTCCGCTTAAAGAGAGACAATTTGCGCTTTGAAGGTCACCAAATAATGATATTTCAAGATTACTCACAGAGGGTTCAAGAGCAAAGGCGAACATTCCATCCGGTTTGCTCTGATCTGGCCAAGAACAAGGTAAAATTTGCACTCATGTATCCGGCACACTTGAAGATAATGCACCAGGAAAAGTGGCATCACTTCCAATCAGTTGCGGAGTCTTGGGCTTTTGTGACAGAACATAAACTAAGCAGCGGGACCTAGATGGACTGTCCGGAGGGCAAGAATATTTGGTGATGTATGTAATGTTATGCCTGTAAAGTACTAAGCTGGGGTGTCTTGGAGCGGGGGGCCCCTCGCCGATTAAGGGAGTCCTATTCCGTAGGTATGCTTACGGAGCAGAGGGAGCAAAGAGGGGAGAAGGGGAAGGGGAATGAGGGGGGAGGGTCAGAAGTTATAGCGGGGAGGCAAGTTAGGGAAGATAAAGGGGATTTGGGGAGAAGATGGTATACAGTAAGAGGGAGTCAAATTAGATGCGAAAGACTGAGGCTGTGGGAGAAGAACAAAAATACACCAAGGCAATGCTTACACAAATTTACAGTACAAAAATTTGGTGGAAACAGGGGTAGATGGCCAAGACAGATAGATGGGACATGTTTGCTTGGAAACCATAGACAAATTACGTTATGCCTGCAAGGTTAATTACATGGAACGTGGGAGGTATAAGCTCCCCCATAAAGAGGGCAAAAATATTGACAGCCTTAAAGAGGCATAAAGCTGACATAGCATGCCTGCAGGAAACAAGGCTTACAGATCTAGAACATGCCAAATTACAAAGGCTTTGGGTGGGAGAGTGCTATGCGGCTTCCCCACAGGGACGGAGAGGGGGCGTGGCAGTCCTCTTTCGTAAAGGCTTACAATACAAGGCTAAGTTGCTGGCCAAAGGGGAACAAGGGAACTACATTGTAATACAGATATGGTTACAGGGCATTGAATTTATCCTGTTGGGAATTTATGGACCCAACCTCTGTGACCCAAAATTTTATAACACAATAATAGGTCAATGTCTTAAATACCAACCTAAGCAGATCCTGGTGATGGGGGACCTTAACATGGTCGCAGACCCAGAACAAGACAGCACTAATCCCACATCCCTTCATT